>NW_026607017.1:55000-105000 GCF_029890125.1 Rhinichthys klamathensis goyatoka | reverse complement strand
GAACCGCTCAGGATCCGCTTGGGGGAACCGCTCAGGAACCGCTTGGGGGAACCGCTCAGGATCCGCTTGGGGGAACCGCTCAGGATCCGCTTGGGGGAACCGCTCAGGAACCGCTTGGGGGAACCGCTTGGGGGAACCGCTTGGGGGAACCGCTTGGGGGAACCGCTCAGGATCCGCTTGGGGGAACCGCTCAGGAACCGCTTGGGGGAACCGCTTGGGGGAACCGCTTGGGGGAACCGCTTGGGGGAACCGCTTGGGGGAACCGCTTGGGGGAACCGCTTGGGGGAACCGCTCAGGAACCGCTCAGGAACCGCTTGGGGAACCGCTCAGGATCCGCTTGGGGGAACCGCTCAGGAACCGCTTGGGGGAACCGCTCAGGAACAGCTTGGGGGAATCGCTTGGGGGAACCGCTCAGAAACCGCTTGGGGGAACCGCTTGGGGGATCCGCTTGGGGGAACCGCTTGGGGGATCCGCTTGGGGGAACCGCTTGGGGGAACCGCTCAGGATCCGCTTGGGGGAACCGCTCAGGATCCGCTTGGGGGAACCGCTCAGGATCCGCTTGGGGGAACCGCTCAGGATCCGCTTGGGGGAACCGCTCAGGAACCGCTTGGGGGAACCGCTCAGGAACCGCTTGGGGGAACCGCTCAGGAACCGCTTGGGGGAACCGCTCAGGAACCGCTTGGGGGAACCGCTCAGGATCCGCTTGGGGGAACCCCTCAGGATCCGCTTGGGGGAACCGCTCAGGATCCGCTTGGGGGAACCGCTCAGGATCCGCTTGGGGGAACCGCTCAGGAACCGCTTGGGGGAACCGCTCAGGATCCGCTTGGGGGAACCGCTCAGGAACCGCTTGGGGGAACCGCTCAGGAACAGCTTGGGGGAACCGCTCAGAAACCGCTTGGGGGAACCGCTTGGGGGAACCGCTCAGGATCCACTCAGGAACCGCTCAGGATCCACTCGGGAACCACTCAGGATCCACTCGGGAACCACTCAGGAACCGCTCAGGAACCACTCGGGAACCATTTAGGAACCACTCGGGATCCACTCAGGAACCACTCGGGATGCACTCGGGAACCACTCAGGATCCACTCGGGATCCACTCGGGAACCACTCAGGATCCACTCGGGAACCACTCAGGAACCGCTCAGGATCCACTCGGGATCCACTCAGGATCCACTCAGGAACCACTCGGGATCCACTCAGGAACCGCTGGGGGGAACCGCTCAGGATTCACTTGGGAACCACTCGGGAACCGCTCAGGAACCACTCAGGATCCACTCAGGATCCACTCAGGAACCACTCAGGATCCACTCATACCTCGTTTCCACCAAAAAAGAACTGGTTCGGAACTGGTGCTGGTTCAAATTTGGTTCAACTTGCGAACCTTCTCAGAACCTGTTTGTTTTTCCACTGACTAGAGAGCCCAGCGAACGACGTCGTTACATCACTGTGTACGTCGCCATACGTCTTAGCTGTCCCATTCCCGTCGTGTTGTTGGCCACAGTAACCCGCCCCCAGCCCCTGACGTAAGCATGAAGTGGTAAAAGAACGGTTCTAGTCCAGCAAAGAGTTGGTGCCGCTTTGGAACCACTTTTCCTGGCCGAGAACCGGTTCTTTGGCTGTCGAAACACAAAGAACTGGTTCGAGAGTAGGCTCCGAACTGGCTCTCAAAATGCTTTGGTGGAAAAGGGGCATCAGGAACCACTCAGGAACCACTCAGGATCCACTCAAGAACCACTCGGGATCCACTCAGGAATCACTCGGGATCCACTCGGGAACCACTCAGGATCCACTCGGGAACCACTCAGGATCCTCTCAGGAACCACTCAGGAACCACTCAGGATCCACTCAGGAACCACTCAGGATCCACTCAGGAACCACTCGGGAACCGCTTGGGGGAACCGCTCAGGATCCACTCGAGAAGAGGTCATTCTGAACAGTGGCAACAACATAATGACGGTGAGACGCTGTAGTCGCGGGACAAAACACAGCTCTTCCGTTCCGATAACAACATTAAACAGGTTCTCCCCACTGAGAATTCTGTTGATTGTGCCCTGGTAATTGGCGATTCGATCACACGGAACGTGAAAATAGAGACACCAGCCACCATAGTCACATGTTTGCCGGGAGCCAGAGCGCCTGACATCAAAGCAAATTTAAAAGTGCTGGATAATGCTAATAGAAAATTCTCTAAGATTATTATTTAAGTCGGCACTAATGATGTTCGACTCCGCCAGTCGAAGATCAACAAAATTAATGTTAAAGAGGTGTGTGAACTCGCAAGTGGTTACTCGCAATAACCACTCAGCCATTTTTCAAGGCTTGTAACTTGGAACCTATTTCATGGTTTGCGTTCTCGAGCTCCAGGCACAGTTTTGTGGAAATGAACTACCAGAACACATTAAGGGTTTTCTGTTAGAACAGTGTCGTGTTAGCGGCCCCTAAGTTAATAACTAATGATCGTTGCGACGGAAGTGAATCAATCAAAACTAACTTTATCTGGACAATAACTTTATTCTAGAGCTGCTGTAAAGCCTAAACACTCTCTGTTACTGTAATCTCCTGTTATCACTGTAAAGCTGCTGTGGAACTCTATACTGTTAAAGCGCTGTATAGATGAAGGAGCAGGGGCGGAGTGGGACCAAAAAATCTACGGGGAAATTTCGTAGACCACCGGCCCTCGTCGCCGGCAGGGCCGGATTAAGAGGCCCCTGGGCACAATGTCTTGTAGGTCCCCTCTTAGGCAGGCCAAATGTATATTTTGTCCAGGGACATTTTAATATGGCATTTACAGTTTTACTGATTTAAAAGTAACTTTGTTGTACTACGCTGGAGTAAAGTTCATAAATGGTCCTTCTTTCCCATAGGAATTTGTAAAACTATGTTGGGTGGACCTCTGTGCCTCTAGGGGGGTTCGGGGGCATGCCCCCCGCAAGAACATTTTTTACATTTTAAGGTTAAATGCATCAATCTGGTGCTCTTTGAGAGATCAAAATTAGCTTCAAACCATGAACTGCTCGTTGAACAAAGAAAAAGCATTGATTTGTACCAGGACAATAAAGAGGGCATCTTTTTAGTTATGAGAGTCTCAGTCTGCATTACATTATCAATGATGTTTTAGGATGCCAAACAATTATTATAATAATGTAATAATGATTTATATAATTATTCCTATGACGTAAAATCCATTTAGCCTATAAATGTACTATATAGATGAAAATGAATATTTCAAAAATATTTTAGCCTACATTACACTATAATATAAGACAATTATAATATTTTTGTCTAATTTCTTCACTTGCAAGAAATAAACCCTTGAGCTTTTATTTAGGAGAAAACACCAGATAACCATGCTGATCGCGTGAGCAAAGTAATCACGCAGCACAGACTGGATGCCTATTCTGAAAGTCTTGTGCTGTTTTATAAAGACACAAAGCCATATCATGGTTTCAATTTTAGTTCGTTGGCAAAATATAACGCTAGAGACCTTAATGTTAGGTTATACATTTTACATCTTTACATATGTGTTGGGAAAAGGGAGAAGAGAGTTCAGCAAAAGGCGGATTCGAACTCGGGTCGAGCGCATCAAAAGCTGCTTTCTAGCACTTCATGCCCTACGGCACTGTAGCTATTCCGTAACGGGCGTCTTTTTGCTATAAAGACAGGCACTTAGTGCAAATATACGCTCCGTTATAGACAATGTTAAAAAAAATGTTTTCTTCCCCTCGCTTTGGCCCCAAGTGTGCATGGCGAACTTGCAATGAATACATTTTATCAGACCGGGCCACGCGGCCTCGAAACACTACCGGCCCACCGGGAAAACTCCCGACTCTCCCGATTGCCACTCCGCTACTGTGAAGGAGACTCAGTCGGTGTTATCAGGGAAAGGGTTAGCGGTTGCCGGGCAGAATCTCCCCACAGACTCACGATCTGAGGATGATCCTGCAGAGCTCAGGCACTGATGCTGGATCTCCAACAGAGGATGAAGAGAACTACAGTTACAAACAGCGGAATGATCTCTAGATACAGCAGTGAGACAGGAGACAGTGAGACAGGAGACAGCAGACAGGAGACAGTGAGACAGCAGACAGTGAGACAGCAGACAGTGAGACAGTGAGACAGGAGACAGTGAGACAGCAGACAGTGAGACAGCAGACAGTGAGACAGGAGACAGTGAGACAGCAGACAGTGAGACAGCAGACAGTGAGACAGGAGACAGTGAGACAGCAGACAGTGAGACAGCAGACAGTGAGACAGGAGACAGTGAGACAGTGAGACAGGAGACAGTGAGACAGCAGACAGTGAGACAGGAGACAGTGAGACAGGAGACAGTGAGACAGGAGACAGGAGACAGTGAGACAGCAGACAGCAGACAGTGAGACAGCAGACAGTGAGACAGTGAGACAGGAGACAGTGAGACAGGAGACAGTGAGACAGTGAGACAGCAGACAGCAGACAGTGAGACAGCAGACAGTGAGACAGGAGACAGTGAGACAGCAGACATTGAGACAGCAGACAGTGAGACAGGAGACAGCAGACAGTGAGACAGCAGACATTGAGACAACAGACAGTGAGACAGGAGACAGCAGACAGTGAGACAGCAGACATTGAGACAGCAGACAGTGAGACAGGAGACAGCAGACAGTGAGACAGGAGACAGTGAGACAGCAGACAGCAGACAGTGAGACAGGAGACAGTGAGACAGCAGACAGTGAGACAGCAGACATTGAGACAGCAGACAGTGAGACAGTGAGACAGGAGACAGTGAGACAGCAGACAGTGAGACAGGAGACAGTGAGACAGTGAGACAGGAGACAGTGAGACAGCAGACAGTGAGACAGTGAGACAGGAGACAGTGAGACAGCAGACAGCAGACAGTGAGACAGGAGACAGTGAGACAGCAGACAGTGAGACAGCAGACATTGAGACAGCAGACAGTGAGACAGTGAGATAGGAGACAGTGAGACAGCAGACAGTGAGACAGCAGACATTGAGACAGCAGACAGTGAGACAGGAGACAGCAGACAGTGAGACAGGAGACAGTGAGACAGCAGACAGCAGACAGTGAGACAGGAGACAGTGAGACAGCAGACAGTGAGACAGCAGACAGTGAGACAGCAGACAGTGAGACAGTGAGACAGGAGACAGTGAGACAGCAGACAGTGAGACAGCAGACAGTGAGACAGGAGACAGTGAGACAGCAGACAGTGAGACAGCAGACAGTGAGACAGGAGACAGTGAGACAGGAGACAGTGAGACAGTGAGACAGCAGACAGTGAGACAGGAGACAGTGAGACAGGAGACAGTGAGACAGGGGACAGTGAGACAGGAGACAGTGAGACAGCAGAGAGCAGACAGTGAGACAGCAGACAGTGAGACAGTGAGACAGGAGACAGTGAGACAGGAGACAGTGAGACAGTGAGACAGCAGACAGCAGACAGTGAGACAGCAGACAGTGAGACAGGAGACAGTGAGACAGCAGACATTGAGACAGCAGACAGTGAGACAGGAGACAGCAGACAGTGAGACAGCAGACATTGAGACAGCAGACAGTGAGACAGGAGACAGCAGACAGTGAGACAGCAGACATTGAGACAGCAGACAGTGAGACAGGAGAGAGCAGACAGTGAGACAGGAGACAGTGAGACAGCAGACAGCAGACAGTGAGACAGGAGACAGTGAGACAGCAGACAGTGAGACAGCAGACATTGAGACAGCAGACAGTGAGACAGGAGACAGCAGACAGTGAGACAGCAGACATTGAGACAGCAGACAGTGAGACAGGAGACAGCAGACAGTGAGACAGCAGACATTGAGACAGCAGACAGTGAGACAGCAGACATTGAGACAGCAGACATTGAGACAGCAGACAGTGAGACAGCAGACATTGAGACAGCAGACATTGAGACAGCAGACAGTGAGACAGCAGACATTGAGACAGCAGACAGTGAGACAGGAGACAGTGAGACAGCAGACATTGAGACAGCAGACAGTGAGACAGCAGACAGTGAGACAGGAGACAGCAGACAGTGAGACAGCAGACATTGAGACAGCAGACAGTGAGACAGCAGACATTGAGACAGCAGACATTGAGACAGCAGACAGTGAGACAGCAGACAGTGAGACAGCAGACATTGAGACAGCAGACAGTGAGACAGCAGACAGTGAGACAGCAGACAGTGAGACAGGAGACAGTGAGACAGTGAGACAGGAGACAGTGAGACAGTGAGACAGCAGACAGTGAGACAGGAGACAGTGAGACAGCAGACAGTGAGACAGCAGACATTGAGACAGCAGACAGTGAGACAGGAGACAGCAGACAGTGAGACAGCAGACATTGAGACAGCAGACAGTGAGACAGGAGACAGCAGACAGTGAGACAGCAGACATTGAGACAGCAGACAGTGAGACAGCAGACATTGAGACAGCAGACATTGAGACAGCAGACAGTGAGACAGCAGACATTGAGACAGCAGACATTGAGACAGCAGACAGTGAGACAGCAGACATTGAGACAGCAGACAGTGAGACAGGAGACAGTGAGACAGCAGACATTGAGACAGCAGACATTGAGACAGGAGACAGCAGACAGTGAGACAGCAGACAGTGAGACAGGGAGACAGCAGACATTGAGACAGCAGACATTGAGACAGGAGACAGTGAGACAGCAGACATTGAGACAGCAGACAGTGAGACAGGAGACAGTGAGACAGGAGACAGTGAGACAGCAGACATTGAGACAGGAGACAGCAGACAGTGAGACAGCAGACAGTGAGACAGGAGACAGTGAGACAGCAGACATTGAGACAGCAGACAGTGAGACAGGAGACAGTGAGACAGCAGACATTGAGACAGCAGACAGTGAGACAGGAGACAGCAGACAGTGAGACAGGAGACAGCAGACAGTGAGACAGCAGACATTGAGACAGCAGACAGTGAGACAGGAGACAGCAGACAGTGAGACAGCAGACAGTGAGACAGCAGACAGTGAGACAGGAGACAGTGAGACAGCAGACAGTGAGACAGGAACCAGCAGACATTGAGACAGCAGACAGTGAGACAGCAGACATTGAGACAGCAGACAGTGAGACAGCAGACATTGAGACAGCAGACATTGAGACAGCAGACAGTGAGACAGGAGACAGTGAGACAGCAGACATTGAGACAGCAGACAGTGAGACAGGAGACAGCAGACAGTGAGACAGCAGACATTGAGACAGCAGACATTGAGACAGCAGACAGTGAGACAGGAGACAGTGAGACAGCAGACATTGAGACAGCAGACAGTGAGACAGGAGACAGCAGACAGGAGACAGTAGACAGTGAGACAGGAGACAGTGAGACAGCAGACAGTGAGACAGCAGACAGTGAGACAGGAGACAGCAGACAGTGAGACAGGAGACAGTGAGACAGCAGACAGTGAGACAGCAGACATTGAGACAGCAGACAGTGAGACAGGAGACAGCAGACAGTGAGACAGCAGACAGTGAGACAGCAGACAGTGAGACAGCAGACAGTGAGACAGGAGACAGTGAGACAGGAGACAGCAGACAGTGAGACAGGAGACAGTGAGACAGCAGACAGTGAGACAGCAGACATTGAGACAGCAGACAGTGAGACAGGAGACAGCAGACAGTGAGACAGCAGACATTGAGACAGGAGACAGCAGACAGTGAGACAGCAGACAGTGAGACAGGAGACAGCAGACAGTGAGACAGCGAGACAGCAGACAGTCAGACAGGAGACAGTGAGACAGGAGACAGTAGCAGAGAGAGAGAGACAGACAGTGAGACAGGAGGATAGAGAGAGACAGACGGGTGTCGATACCTGAGTGGCGTTGGAGAAGGTCAGAAACGCTGGTAATGTCAAAACCTGCTTTCTGTTTCCTTTCACTCTCATCCTGTACAAAACCACAAACTGAGACCCAGCTACACACACACACACACACACACACACAGAGTGAGAACAGTGAGTATGAGTTATATAGTCTGTCTGTGTGTAAGTGTGTGTGTGTGTGTGTGTGAGAGAGAGTGTGTGTGTGTGTGTGTGTGAGAGTGTGTGTGTGTGTGTGTGTGTGTGAGTGTGAGTGTGTGTGTGTGTGTGTGTGTGTGTGTATGTGTGTGTGTGTGTGTGTGTGTGTGTGTGTGTGTGTGTGTGTGTGTGTGTGTGTGTGTGTGTGTGTGTAAGTTTGTGTGTGTGTGTGTGTGTGTGTGTGTACCGGGCAGTGTGTCCGTGCTGAAGGTCTGGTATCCTCTCTCCTGAATGCTCCCGTTGGTCTGTAGGAGCGTCACATCAGACACGGAGTCACGGATGCAGAGCTGCGAGAGGTCGTGACCTTCCTCTGGGTTCCTGACCAGCAGCGTCACTCGCAGCTCAACACCACTGTCCACCTGTGACACACAACTGACAATATTACACACACACACACACACACACACACACACACACACTCATACTCTCACACTCGCACACTCATACATTCTCTCTCATACTCACACACTCATACCCGCACACTCATGCACTCACACTGACACAATCATACCCGCACACTCATACTGACACACTCATACACACACACTCACACTTGCACACTCATACTCGCACACTCATACCCGCACACTTATACTCACACTCATACTCACACTCAAACCCGCACACTCATACTTGCACACTCATAACCGCACACTCATACTGACACAATCATACTCGCACACTCATACTCACACACTCATACACACACACACTCACACTTGCACACTCATACTGACACAATCATACTCGCACACTCATACACACACACTCATACTTGCACACACTCATACTGACACAATCATACTTGCACACTCAAACACACACACACACTCACACTTGCACACTCATACTCGCACACTCATACTGACACAATCATACTTGCACACTCATACTGACACAATCATACTCGCACACTCATACACACACTCATAACCGCACACTCATACTGACACAATCATACTTGTACACTCATACTCACACACTCATACTCGCACACTCATACACACACTCATAACCGCACACTCATACTGACACAATCATACTCGCACACTCATACTGACACAATCATACTCGCACACTCGTACTCACAGACTTATACACACACACTCACACTTATACACACACACTCACACTTGCACACTCATACTCGCACACTCATACCCTCACACTCATACCCTCACACAATCATACTCGCACACTCGTACTCACAGACTTATACACACACACTCACACTTATACACACACACTCACACTTGCACACTCATACCCGCACACTCATACCCGCACACTCATAACCGCACACTCATAACCGCACACTCATACTGACACAATCATACTCGCACACTCATACTCGCACACTTACACACACTCATAACCGCACACTCATACTGACACAATCATACTCGCACACTCATACTCGCACACTCATACTCACACACTCATACTGACACAATCATACTGACACAATCATACTCGCACACTCATACTCACACACACACACACACACACACACTCACACTCGCACACTCATACTCGCACACTCATACACACACACACTCACACACTAATACTCGCACACTCATACCCGCACACTCATACTCGCACACTCATACTCGCACACTCATACTCGCACACTCATACTCGCACACTCAAACTCGCACACTCATACTCGCACACTCATACTCATACTCGCACACTCATACTCGCACACTCATACTCGCACACTCATACTCACACACTCATACTCGCACACTCATACCCGCACACACATACCCGCACACTCATACTCGCACACTCATACTCGCACACTCATACTCGCACACTCATACTCGCACACTCATACCCGCACACTCATACTCGCACACTCATACTCACACACTCATACTCGCACACTCATACCCGCACACTCATACCCGCACACTCATACTCGCACACTCATACTCGCACACTCATACTCGCACACTCATACCCGCACACTCATACTCGCACATACTCGCACACTCATACTCGCACACTCGCACACTCATAACGACACAATCATACTCGCACACTCATACTCGCACATACTCGCACACTCATAACGACACAATCATACTCGCACACTCATACACACACTCATAACCACACACTCATACTGACACAATCATACTCGCACACTCATACTCGCACACTCATACTCGCACACTCATACTCGCACACTCATACTGACACAATCATACAGACACAATCATACTCGCACACTCACACTCATACTGACACACTCATACCCACACACTCATACTGACACAATCATACTCGCACACTTATACACACACACACACACACACTCACACACTCATACCCGCACACTCATACTCGCACACTCATACCCGCACACTCATACTCACACACTCATACTGACACACTCATACTCACACACTCATACTCACACACTCATACCCGCACACTCATACCCGCACACTCATACTCGCACACTCATACTCACACACTCATACTGACACACTCATTCTCACACTCACTCATACTCACACACTCATACTCACACACTCACACTCACACACTCATACTCACACACTCATACCCGCACACTCATACCCGCACACTCATACTCGCACACTCATACCCGCACACTCATACTCACACACTCATACTGACACACTCATACTCACACACTCATACTCACACACTCATACTCACACACTCATACTCACACACTCATACACTCACACTCATACCCACACACTCATACCCACACACTCATACTCGTACACACACACACACTCGCACACTCATACTCGCACACTTACACACACACTCTCTCTCTCTCTCTCTCTCTCTCACTCACACACACACACACACACACACACACACACACACACACACACAGAAACGCACCTGAGCGCACTTCAGGAACGAGACTCCGAACGCTGAAGGCTTCGTCGAGCTCTAAATGTAAACAAACATCAAACTTATGAGAATAAATGGGAACACAAACACACAACATTCTTCAAAATATCATTAAAAGAACTGACTCATAAAAGGACTAGATGAGGACTGCAGCTCTGATTCATGACACTTAAACAGAAAATCATCTGTTTCCAGCCAGTTTCCATTTTTTAAAATAGAATGGTTCGGATGATTGACAGGTGTCATTTTACCCGATTTGACGTATTTCTCGTGGTTCTCTGATTTGCCCATTGACCAAATAAGGCGTGGCTCGAGATGACGTCATCCGTGTACTGCTCTGACGAGCTGATACTCCGCCTCATCTCTGTAAAACAATAAAAACAACTTCTGTTTCTGCTTTTTCCTCCCAGAAACAACTAACAAATTTTTATTTTGAGATTTTTTTTAAAACAACACTAAATGAAAAAGAAACCTTTTTTGCGCTGGAATTTCTCCAAATCTTTCATCTTCTCTTGATCTGATCGAACAGATGTTGATCTATGGCGCGCGCGCGCACGAGCACGCGCAGCATCTTCAGCTCTCGAGATAAACAGTAGCGCGCTCATAATCACAAACCACCGGTCCATTTCCAAACTGCGTGGGTTTAAGCCATAGGGTTTATTCACAAACCGATTCGTTAAACGCGAGCCGGTTGAATAATCACGACGATTAATAAACTCACTACGTTTAAAATGACTAATACGGTTTCATATCACCAATGTCCCTGCTATTTTAACACAGTAAATAACTGTATGAGTATGTAAATATCTCATGACTTGACGAGAAGAAAAGCGCAGTTTTGTTTTTCCAGTTCTGTTTAGCACACAACTTTTCCCAAACTTTGGAAGCTGCGGAAAGCCCCGCCCCCTCGCGTCTCTGATTGGCTTAGTGAACAGCATTCCTTAGGCAACGCAGCGCTCCCATTGGCCGCAAGCTCTGCCACTCAAAAGTAACAGTACAGCAGCAGAGAGACAGTTGTAGCAGTTGTTGCGCCCGGTATCGGGGTTTGAGATGCGCGTTAACGGCTCGTCGGACTCGTGCTCGGGGAACGCGCTGGTAGATCTGTCGGAGCCCCGGGACCGGGAAGTAACGTGGGGTCCGGTAACGGGCGTCGCGGTGTCCGGTGCGGGTCTCGCGCTGCTCGCGGCCGCGCTCCTCTACGCTTGTCACCGGAAGCTGCTCATCTCTGCTCCGGTGAGCCGTTTATGTGCTTATGTTTATGTGCTTAATTATGCTCATATACAGTACTGTGTGGAAGAGTTAGGAGAAAACATGCTTTTGCAAATCATGATTATGACATAAAAAGTCGAAATTATTACTTAAAAAGTTGAGGTTATGGCATAAAAAGTAGAAATTATGACTTAAATAGTTGAAGTTATGGCGTAAAAAGTCAAAATTATGACTTTAAAAAGTCAAAATTATGACTTAAAAAAGTTAAAATTATGACATAAAAAGTAAATTATGACATAAAGTTGTAATTTTTGCTTTTTAAGGCAAGACACCCCAGGTGAATAGGGAAAAAATCTAATGGATATTGTCCTAATTCCACAGCTGATTGATTACATTATAAATGGCAAACATCTTTTGATTAAAAGTTTTATGAAATGTTTTGTTTATAAATGCAAATGAGGCATTGTCTAATTAAATATGCACTCATTTGCATACATTTCCAGCACACAACTCTGAACATTGGATAAAGCCAAGTTCAAAACTATTGTTGACATGTTAGAGTTGAAGATTTTTATGTTTATGTTTAATTAATAATGCTCTTTTCATCAACTGTACTAGATCAGTGTATCATGTTTCTCCCTTTGGTCTTAAAGGGTTTAAAGACTAGGCGTTTTCTCTGAGGAGATGAGCTCATACACACCTCTATTGCTTTTATAGACACGTAATCTTCTTTATATCTTCATTCCTAACTTTGAGGATATGACCAATGTAGATGTGTTGTGTGTCAGTGTGGAGGCCTGCGCAGGAGTGAGGAGGAGGAGGAGGAGGAGGAGAGCGGCTGTGACCGCCGGAGCTGCGGACCGGATGAACCGGTGTGTGTTGCACTCTCAAACACAGGCCTCTGGCAAACACACCGCTTTCACACAAACAGTTTCATTTTTCCATTGTAATTTCTGTGGATTATGTTTTATTCTGTGCAAGTCCCCTGTGGTCAGTCTCGCGTAGCCACACTTCAGAGTGGCGGCAGAAGGTCTGGACTCTCATTGGCCCAAGAGGACGTTAGACTGACATAACGCAGCCAATCACAGTTCGTTTTGTCCGTGGGCGTCTGAGGCGGACACTGCCCTGTAGTCAATCACTTCATCCCTTAAAACTCATCTTTAATCACCAAAATTACATTTTCAAGTGTTTTTCCTTGGAATCAAATTTCTTCATGCCTTAAAATAGCTTGAATGTAACAAATGAGCCCCGCCTCCACTCACTCACTCACTCAGCTCAGAGATCCACTGGTTGACGATCACACGTTGATCTGATTGGTTACAAGGTCGTTTGTGACGTCAGAAACACCAGCGATTTCAAACCGTGTTTTTATATTATAAAAGTATCCTGGCTCTTCCAAGCTTTATAATGGCAGTGGATTGAAACCAACAGATTGAAGCTCATAAAAGTGCATCTGTCCATCATAAAAGTGTATTATGATGGACGTTTTGAAGCTTTAATCTGATGGTTTCAATCCACTGCTATTATAAAGCTTGGAAGAGCCAGGATACTTTTATAAATAACTCAGATTGTATTCTTCTGAAAGTGAGTAAATCATGGGCTAATTTTCATGTTAAAGTGAACTACTCCTTTAATGTTTTTAGTAGCCTGATGCTTGTAGTTCAGGTCAGAGCTGGGCAGGAGTGGATGTGGTGTGTGTGTGTGTGTGTGTGTGTGCAGCTTCACTGAGGAGAATCTCTTCCTCTTCTCTCAGGAGTCTCAGTGGACGGTCAACAGAGATGTGGCTGCGTTTGCCCTGAAGGCCAGAGTGATCTACCCCATCAACCAGAGATACAGGGTGAGTCTCCACCTGTGTGTGTGTGTGTGTGTGTGTGTGTGTGTGTGTGTGTGTGTGTGTGTGTGTGTGTGTGTGTGTGTGTGTGTGTGTGTGTGTGTGTGTGTGTGTGTGTGTGTGTGCGTGTGTGTGTGTGTGTGTGTGTGTGTGTGTGTGTGTGTGTGTGTGTGTGTGTGTGTGTGTGCGTGTGTGTGTGTGTGTGTGAGAGTGTGTGTGCGTGTGTGTGTGTGTGTGTGAGAGAGAGAGAGAGAGATTTGAATTGTGACTTCCGGTGGTGCTGCTCTGTAGCGACCCGGGCGAGTGCTGTTGTTGGTTTTAAGTGTTTTAGTGTTCTATTTTTAAGTAGCGTCTTAAGTGTTTTTATGCATGTGACTATATGCTGGAGCTGACAATTGCAAGTAAAGAGCAAGTTTTTCTGAACTACGATAGTCGGTAGCCCCAAACAATGGCTCCTCCACCTCATACTTCTAGTCCTGATTTTTATCAGCGAACATCTAATTTCCTGTTCTGCGATAACCGTGATGTGGGAACATGAACTAACTCGAGTTTAGTCGAGAGAAACTTAGCTGTCCCTCCGACCACTGCAATCAACATCACCGGAAAACCTGCCTTCAGCCATCCGAGCAATGCAGTACACGGCCCAAACGCAAGCGAGGAAGACGGGGAGGCATCAGGGAACGTCTCCGTCGGCGGACCAGCAAACACCACTGCCGTCTATAATCCTCAGCAATGTGCGATCACTGATACCGAAGATGGATGAGCTCCGTATCAACCGAAGGAGCTGTTTGGAGTAGCGGGAATCTAACCTTATGGTGTTCTCCGAGACGTGGCTTTACCGAGGAGTCCCGGATTCTCTGCTCACCTCGGGTGGCTATCGCTGGTGCGAGCCGACCGCTCTAATGCGTCCGGGGAAAGAATGGAGGAGGAATCTGCATGTACGTGAGTGAAAAATGGTGTAAACAATCCACAGTGAGAGAGACTATATGCAGCCCAGATGTGGAACTGCTTTGCGTGTCTATGAGACCTCATTACTTGCCTAGGGAGTTTGGTAATATTATTATTGTCGCTGTTTATGTTCCACCCAGCGCATGAACAGTTGCAGCGCTCCCCTGGGCGCCTGTGTTTCTCTGGGGCGACTATAATCACTGCAGATTGGAGACTGCGCTGCCAGGTTTTCAACAATATGTAAAATGTGACACGAGAAATAACAGAATATTAGATAAATGTTACGGAAATATAAAGGGGGCATATTCAGTGAAGTCAAACCCCCCCTCTCCAACACCGTCCTATAAATCTGTATTCAAGTCAAGTAAACCTGAACATAAATCTGTCTATGTGTGGTCAGGTGATGCAATTGAATCACTAAAGCGGGGCTTCATGTGCACAGATTGGTCTATTCTCCATTCACTAGAGCTTGATGAGGCTACTAGTACTATAACAGACTACATAGGATTTTGTGTTGACAATGTGGTGGCCAAGAAGGACATACTAGTGTACCCTAACAACAAATCTTATATTACAAAAGAAAGTAAAGACTGTATAAATAGGAAAAAGCAAGCTTTTAGAAGTAAAGACAGAGTGGGATTGTCAATGATTAAAAAAGAACTCAAACAACTCCTCACTAATGCGAGGGATAAACACAGGCAACCGATGGAACAAAACATCCAAACACTAAATACTAAAAAACTGTGGGACACAATGAAATCAGTGACTAACATGAACCCTGCAAAACAACTAATTATCACACTGGACGACCTACATAAATCAAATGAGTTGAATGACTTCTGTCTGCGATTTCATTCTCAAAATTTCGCTCAAGAATGTGACTGTGTTTTGCAGTCCCTGCAGCCACTGAGACCTGTTATCTGGAAGTGGATCCATTTAGCATTTAGCAAGTGCACACGGGCGAGGCCACAGGCCCTGATGGCCTCCCAAAGCTGTGCAGAAGATCTCACCGTGGTCTCACCCTATATACTCATACTGTCCCAGCTCTGTGGAAGAGATCAACTATAATCCCACTGCCTAAAAAATCAGGCGCTTCAGAGAATAATGACTTTCGTCCAATAGCTTTAACCTCAATTGTAATGAATTGTTTTGAAAAATGTGTTGTGTCGATACTCATGAAAGATGTTGAGTCAAAATCGGGTGTGTACCAGTTCGCCTATAAGCAAGGACGCGCACTGATGACGCAGTCCTCTGTATCTCGCTCTTTACTTCTAAGCACCTTGAAAACACAGAAGCTAATGCTAGAATCTTGTTTGTCGATTTTAGTTCAGCTTTTAAAGCTCCAGTCCGTAACTTTTTTAAGTTAAAAATAATCCAAAATAATTATATTAAAAAAAACTTATTCTGCCAGTGGTCAAAACGATCTGCTTGCCACAGCTAGATTCAAAACGGTTAGCTTGTAATAATGATTTTAACTCCAGTGGTACTGGTGGGTTTCCGCGGGAAATTCGAGCATGTCTTTGCGTCATTACGTCACACCCGTACACATAAAGAAGGAGTTTCGGCTAGCCGGCTATACTGCGCGTGACCAGATGTTTAGATGTAGAGTCTTTTCTCGCAGCACTTTACATGATTAAACTTATGGCGGATCCAGAAAGATCCAAACAACAATCATCAGTGTCAACTGGAGATTCAGCAGTTATAAAACCCAAAAGACTTCGTACTTCGGATTTAAGGTGGCTAGAGAAAGAGAAAGAAACCGTCTCATGCGAACACAAGGATTAAACATCGGCGGGGCTTTTGAAAAGTGCGTGAACTCCGTGTTTTGAAGGGGTTCGAAACGGAAGAAGAGACGGCTTTTTTCTGCTGAACAAGTAAGACATTTCAATAGTTCAATCGTGTAACAGTACGTTTTCTTAATTCACACAGTTATGGAGTTTCCTTTGTTGTGCCTTTCTCGTTTTGCTATTATGGAGAATATGAATTCTGAACTACACAGGTAACCATAAAACACATTAAATTTAACATTAGTCACGCAATGCTGATGTTGTTAACATGATCAATTTGAGAACAAAGTAGGCTATAATTTGCACGGTTGCTGTAAATCGCGTTGATTAAATCTAACGAAGCTTATCATGTCGAATGCTTTTTCCCCCTTAGTTGGTCAGAACAAAAATGGATGTTACTTACTTGTTCAGAAGACATTTTCTTATGAAAATTCTTATGTTGGTCAAACTTTCAAAAAGTGAATCTGTGATTCTGAATGCCAGTATCCACACAGCGCGGTGACTGACAGCAGCACTCGCCTCAAAGCACTGTGTTCATCCGCGCTGTTTCATGCCGATTTACAACCCACGTAAAGATAATAATTCAGCCAATCACTGCAGTTACAGATTTCGAACAGAGAGACGGCGACAAAGAGGAAAAGCTACGGACTGCAGCTTTAATACAGTGCAAACTCATGTGCTTTTAAATAAGCTTAAAAACATGAATGTCAATACTATCTTAATTAAATGGTTTTATTCGTTCTTAACTGACAGGGCAGAGCAAGTGAAGGTCAATGAGACACTATCAGAGATCTAATACTGTACCACAGGAGTTCCTCAGGGCTGTGTCGTTTCACCAATACTCTTCACGTTGTACACCAATGATTGCAGGAATGTACACTCTAATAACCATATAATGAAATTTGCTGACGATACCGCGATCCTGAGCCTTTTGTACAAGAAAACGGACTCCTCTGTGTATCAAGACGAAATAGACACATTTGTTAAATGGTGTGACACCAACCAACTAATTTTAAACATCCAAAAAACAAAGGAGATGGTCTTCGACCCGAGGCAAGTTGCAGACCACAAGCCAGTGGTCATTCTAAACCAGGAAGTAACTCAGGTGTCCTCATACAAATATTTAGGTGTCCATATTGACTGTCTTCTTTGCTGGAATACACATGTTGATAACCTGTGTAACAAACTGCAGCAGAGGCTATATTTTTAAAGGGGCCTAAGGTCATGTGGTGTGAGCAGTCGTATCATGATGATCTTCTATCATGCCATCTTAGAGAGTGTCATCCGATATGGAATTACTGCATGGTTTGGCAACCTAACAGTTAAGGTGAAAAATAAGCTTGCTAACATGCACAAAGCAGCCATGACCATGACAGGGAGGAGAGACTGTGAGCCTGTACAGAGCCTGTATGATCAGGCAGTTATGAAACAGACCCTCAACATCCCCTCTTTCCTGAATATGAAACCTTGCCATCGGGAAGAAGACTCCCTGTACCAAAATGCAAAACTAATCGCTTAAAATTATCATTCGTGCCAGTCTCTATTAAGTTGCTGAACGATGTGAAATAAAACTGTGAGCACTTCAGCACTTTACCTGTGATCTCAGTGCAATAGGGCAGTGTGCAATACTAGCGCCTTAGCATATGCACTTTACATAAACTTCAATACAATGGAGTAATTTGCAACAACCATACTAGCTCTTAAGCACTTGCACTTTAATCCATGGAATTGCGCTGTCAATTATGTCCCTTTTTCTTCTGTCTATATTTGCTTCTGTTTTTGTTGATGTGTTTTGTAATTTGTGATGTTTTGTATGATGTTTATTTTATGAAACACCTCGGCACTGTGCCCAAGCAAAATTTCCCCTCGGGGACAATAAAGTTAACTCAACTCAGTGTCTGCTGACCTGCTCCTGCTCCTGATCTGATCTCTGTGTGTGTGTGTGTGTGTGTGTCAGCCGCTGGCGGATGGAGCCTCTAACCCCTCTCTGCACGAGCCGCCCAGGCGTCAGGACTCCGCCTCCTCGCTGGCTGATGATTGGCCGAGCCACGAGAGGGAGGATGATGACAGCGGTCAGTTTGTCTCCTGCGGCCCCTCGTCTAAAACACACGCCAGTCACGTGTTCAGGAGAGTCCAGCATTACCCACAAACCCCCTGCCACTCACGGTCAGTGACACACACACACACACACACACACACACACACACACACACAGTCCTAGATTTACCTGCAGAAACTGAGCAGGTGTAGGAGCCAGTGAAGGGGTAATCAGGGTCACATGATGTGTGCAGGGTCAGCCTGGTGTGTGTGACTCTGGAGGAACTGCAGCGACACACGTCACGCCTGCAGCGGGAGAAGCACACAGTACGACACGCATACATCATCATCATACATCATACAATACATCATCATACATCATCATACAATACATCATACAATACATCATCATACATCATCATACAATACATCATACAATACATCATACAATACATCATCATACATCATCATACATCATCATACAATACATCATCATACATCATCATACATCATCATACAATACATCATCATACATCATCATACATCATCATACAATACATCATCATACAATACATTTTTTTTTCTCCATCGGGTCACTTGATGGAGTTTTTCGGTTCCTTGCCACTGTTGCCTTTGGCTTGCTCAGTTGGGGATATTCAAATTAAATGACCCATCATACCACTGATCAGCTCTACCAAACTTGGATGTCTTTTCCAGTAATAAACAAACACTGTTAAGGCCTGTTCACACCGGGACGAATTTCGCGCGCGTTATTCGCCGACGTTTAACGCCTCGTGACTAAACAAAGGGCGCCTATGCGAGTGTGCACACCGACGCGTAAAACGCCACGCGTAAAAGCGTCATTTTTTAAAAAACGCCTCGGGTTCGTTTTTTTGGTTTGACGCGCCACGTCAAAAACTATCCGACCAATGAGATTGGCGCTTTTGCTCACGTGTCTGGAGCTTCTGAAGTTACAGTAAAACACAACTTGGGGGCGCTCAAACACAAAACGGTCTTGCCGAGCACACATACGTAATGGCGAAGAAGATATACAGCGTCTACACTCTGCCGGGAAGAAATAAGACGAGGAAGATGTAAGGCTAGATGAGTAGAGCTGCTGGTCTTGTTGGTGTCTTTATAAAGAGACACCAACGACAATAAAGAACCATATAACAAACGCGACAAACTTGCTCTCTTCTTCTGAGTGACAAGCGAGTGTCAGAAGCGTAGTTGCGCAGCGCCACTTTGTGGACCGGGGTATTTCTGTTTTACATTAAGCGCCATCTAATGTCAGGGAATGAATTTGCGTGTTCACTCGGCTCATCGTCAGCGAAAATCGCTTGGGTGTAAACACAAAAAACGCGTTGAAAAACGCTGACGAATAACGCAAGCCGATATTCGTCCCGGTGTGTACAGGCCTTTAAGTTGTTTTGATTGATACTGTGAAGCAGCTTTGATACAATCTGTATTGTGAAAAGCGCTATATAAATATATTTGACTTGACCTGACTTTACATCATCATACATCATCATACATTATCATACATCATATATCATAATACATCATATTTCATCATGTATTTCTTTAATATAACATTATAATAAAATAATAAATTAAGTGTCTTTGTGGATTCTGCCGCAGATGTTTCTGCAGATTCTGCGCGTGTTGCTGGACGAGAGAGAACACGCTGACATCATCCAGGTGAGACGAGAGGAGAATCATGAGTTAAATGACCTGCTGCCGTTTCACACTGACCCTCTGTGCAGGAGGCGGAGCTTCTGGCGAGAGGCGTGTCTGTGGAGGAGGGGCCGGAGTCAGGTGCTGTGCAGGAGGTGGAGCTTCCAGCGAGAGGCGTGTCTGTGGATGAGGGGGCGGAGTCAGGTACTGTGGAGGGGGTGGAGCTTCTGGCGAGAGGCGTGTCTGTGGAGGAGGGGGCGGAGTCAGGTGCTGTCCAGGAGGCGGAGCTTCTGGCGAGAGGCGTGTCTGTGGAGAAGAGGGCTGAGTCAGGTGCTGTGCAGGAGGCGGAGCTTCTGGCGAGAGGCGTGTCTGTGCAGGAGGGGGCGGAGTCAGGCTCAGTCACATGTTCTGTGGAGGAGGTGGAGAAGGCGGGACGGGAGCAGCTGGAGCGATCACTGCAGACGGTAATCTCAAACACAGCAGAAACAGATACAGCGCACAGGATGGGAGGATTATCGTTAGTTGTTATTATTAAAGAGATTATTACAATTATTATTAAAGGTGACAAATTATGCCCCTTTTCACAAGATGTAATACCAATCTATGGCGTCCCCAGAATGTGTCTGTGAAATTTCGACTCAGAATCCCCCCAGATCATTTATTAAAGCTCGTCAAATTTGCCCTTTTTTGGGCGTGAGCAAAAACGCGCCGTTTTTGTGTGTGTCCCTTTAAATGCAAATGAGCTTTAGCTCCGCCTCCGTTCAGAAGAGGGCGGAGCCTTCACACGAGCTTCAGAGACTCCGGCAATAACAACACAGGCCAATCTCACTGATCCAGAGTCAGGAGTAACAGCAGCGAGGGCAGCCTTACGGAGAGACTCAGGGAGAGCTTCACTTTTACACGTTTCTGAATGTTAGCGGAGACATTTCTGTAGTTGTTGTGGAGTTACACTGATCATCTCCTCATCATGTTGAACTCTTCCACAAGTGTCCACAGTTCCTGAGGTGTTTATAAGACAGCGGTGACATGTTCTGGTCAATAGTGTTCAGTGTCGTCTGTGCTCGACCACAGAACAGTTTCAGGCTTTGCTGGATCTTCTCCAGTGCGTTAGAACTGGTCTCTGTTGGCGCTCGCCGAACCCAATGTCGCTGGTGTGTGTGAACGTGCAGATTAAGGGCCGGGAATATTATAATAAGATCCTATGTAGTGCTGTGTTGAAAAAATCCATTCACCAATTCTGAATCGATTTTCATATTAATTTCTAAAGATCGATCCGTAACTCAGAGGATCGATTTTAATAGGTTTACATTTTCCCCGTGAACTTTAACTTGCCGCGACTGGGAGATCCCTGTATGCGCATTGAAAGGCTTTCACTCAGCGCGCACATTGTTACGACAACGGGCTTTGAGTGAGTCATTAAACCGTTCATTCAACGAACACGTTCAAAAAAGCTGATTCATTAAAAGAGATGTAATGAAACAAGGTGTTAATTATTTTTTAACTTTGAGTTCCACTTTTCAAGGCTCAGCTGAGCAGCAATGCGTCGCATGGGTAACGCTGAAGCTGATGCTTCACTTATTAGAGACCAATATGGCATTGATTCAATGCGTGACTCGCTGATTTTATTTCCCCGCGGCTTCCTCGCGCAGTGGGATGCTGACCAGCGCTGCTGCTGACGCGCATTTATGGTAAATACCCGTGACGTGAACGTTAAAAGGATGATACGACAAATATTTCGCTTTCCTTTGACACGGCAACCTTTTTCACAAATACATATGACTTCAAAGACAGACGCAGGTAATCGCACGCGCTCTGCCGATCTCTCTCATTCACTGTCTGTGCGAAGCCTCTGTAGGCTACACATCACCACGATAAACAGTCTTGTTTGTTATCATTATGAACTTGTTTAACATTCAATACACATGCATGAAGTTCAAAACAAGAAGGGTATAGCCTTACAAAAAACGTGAATATCGCGGTTGCTGCGGTTACTTGCAATCCTCTGCGGTTACTGCTGCTGATACCTCTGCGTCCTCTGTCGTCTACACCAGTGCAAGTTTGTGAAAGCAGTTGTATCAACACTCTGGAAGGGGGATTGTTCTTTACAACCATCAATACTCCATTAATTTGCAGTTAAATGTCTATAATAATTGTATCAATATGTTGCATAACTACAGTCCTGTAATTCAACAGCTGGAAAAAAAATATGCTTTTTTCAAAAACACTTATCTTAATCTCGAAGATCGGATCGGATCGAATCGAATCGAATCGAATAATGATAATCGATTCAAGATCTTGAGAATCGGAATCGAATCGATTCTTGAAATTTGAATCGAAACCCAGCACTAATCCTATGATAGATATGTTTTGTCATGCTGTCAGAGAAAGGCTCACCAGAACAGAGTCACTGGGTTTCACTTCTCGCGTGTTCTGTGTCGGCCGATTACAGCACTTACACACGGAGAAAGTCCGATTTTCATGATATGTCCCCTTTAATTATTGTGTGTATGTGTGTGTGTGTTCAGGCTGTGAGTTTTGCAGAGCAGTTGCAGCGGCTCTGGCAGAATCTTCAGCGCAGGTTTTCCCGGGACGTCTCAGAGGAAGTGATGCGTATCATCATGGGATGCCTGCGATCAATGGAGGAGGTTCTGTCCGAGGTTCAGGCGTCAGTCCTGCAGGTGACGGTCACACACACCACAGTCACACACACACTACAGTCACACACACCACAGTCACACACACACTACAGTCACACACACCACAGTCACACACACACTACAGTCACACACACCACAGTCACACACACACTACAGTCACACACACCACAGTCACACACACTACAGTCACACACACTACAGTCACACACACTACAGTCACACACACTACAGTCACACACACCACAGTCACACACACTACAGTCACACACACTACAGTCACACACACTACAGTCACACACACTACAGTCACACACACTACAGTCACACACACTACAGTCACACACACTACAGTCACACACACCACAGTCACACACACCACGGTCACACACACCACAGTCACACACACCACAGTCACACACACTACAGTCACACACACTACAGTCACACACACCACAGTCACACACACCACAGTCACACACACCACAGTCACACACACTACAGTCACACACACCACAGTCACACACACCACAGTCACACACACCACAGTCACACACACCACAGTCACAGTCACACACACCACAGTCACACACACCACAGTCACAGTCACACACACCACAGTCACACACACCACAGTCACACACACTACAGTCACACACACTACAGTCACACACACACTACAGTCACACACACCACAGTCACACACACTACAGTCACACACACTACAGTCACACACACTACAGTCACACACACCACAGTCACACACACCACAGTCACACACACTACAGTCACACACACTACAGTCACACACACTACAGTCACACACACTACAGTCACACACACCACAGTCACACACACCACGGTCACACACACCACGGTCACACACACCACAGTCACACACACACTACAGTCACACACACCACAGTCACACACACTACAGTCACACACACTACAGTCACACACACTACAGTCACACACACTACAGTCACACACACCACAGTCATACACACTACAGTCACACACACTACAGTCACACACACCACAGTCACACACACTACAGTCACACACACTACAGTCACACACTACAGTCACACACACCACAGTCACACACACCACAGTCACACACACTACAGTCACACACACTACAGTCACACACACCACAGTCACACACACCACAGTCACACACACCACAGTCACACACACTACAGTCACACACACTACAGTCACACACACTACAGTCACACACACCACAGTCACACACACTACAGTCACACACACCACAGTCACACACACTACAGTCACACACACCACAGTCACACACACTACAGTCACACACACCACAGTCACACACACTACAGTCACACACACCACAGTCACACACACTACAGTCACACACACCACAGTCACACACACTACAGTCACACACACCACAGTCACACACACCACAGTCACACACACTACAGTCACACACACTACAGTCACACACACCACAGTCACACACACCACAGTCACACACACCACAGTCACACACACCACAGTCACACACACTACAGTCACACACACTACAGTCACACACACCACAGTCACACACACCACAGTCACACACACACCACAGTCACACACACCACAGTCACACACACTACAGTCACACACACTACAGTCACACACACCACAGTCACACACACTACAGTCACACACACCACAGTCACACACACTACAGTCACACACACCACAGTCACACACACTACAGTCACACACACTACAGTCACACACACTACAGTCACACACACTACAGTCACACACACTACAGTCACACACACCACAGTCACACACACCACAGTCACACACACTACAGTCACACACACTACAGTCACACACACTACAGTCACACACACTACAGTCACACACACCACAGTCACACACACCACAGTCACACACACTACAGTCACACACACTACAGTCACACACACTACAGTCACACACACTACAGTCACACACACCAGTCACACACACCACAGTCACACACACCACAGTCACACACACCACAGTCACACACACTACAGTCACACACACTACAGTCACACACACCACAGTCACACACACCACAGTCACACACACTACAGTCACACACACTACAGTCACACACACACACTACAGTCACACACACTACAGTCACACACACCACAGTCACACACACCACAGTCACACACACCACAGTCACACACACTACAGTCACACACACTACAGTCACACACACTACAGTCACACACACCACAGTCACACACACCACAGTCACACACACTACAGTCACACACACCACAGTCACACACACCACAGTCACACACACCACAGTCACACACACCACAGTCACACACACCACAGTCACACACACCACAGTCACACACACTACAGTCACACACACTACAGTCACACACACTACAGTCACACACACTACAGTCACACACACTACAGTCACACACACCACAGTCACACACACTAGTCACACACACCACAGTCACACACACCACAGTCACACACACCACAGTCACACACACCACAGTCACACACACCACAGTCACACACACTACAGTCACACACACCACAGTCACACACACTACAGTCACACACACTACAGTCACACACACTACAGTCACACACACCACAGTCACACACACTACAGTCACACACACCACAGTCACACACACTACAGTCACACACACCACAGTCACACACACTACAGTCACACACACTACAGTCACACACACCACAGTCACACACACCACAGTCACACACACCACAGTCACACACACCACAGTCACACACACTACAGTCACACACACTACAGTCACACACACTACAGTCACACACACCACAGTCACACACACTACAGTCACACACACCACAGTCACACACACTACAGTCACACACACCACAGTCACACACACCACAGTCACACACACTACAGTCACACACACTACAGTCACACACACCACAGTCACACACACCACAGTCACACACACTACAGTCACACACACTACAGTCACACACACTACAGTCACACACACCACAGTCACACACACTACAGTCACACACACTACAGTCACACACACTACAGTCACACACACCACAGTCACACACACCACAGTCACACACACTACAGTCACACACACTACAGTCACACACACTACAGTCACACACACTACAGTCACACACAGGCCCGCCCACAGAAATGACTGGGCCCCTGAAAAGGTCCAGTGAATGGGCCCTCCCCAAATCTGCAATAGGCTACTCATATCATGCGTGTGCTCTCTCTCTCTCCTACATACGTTTAACTGAGAGAGACTTACTCAGTGATGGGGTCTATAGTTACACACACACACACACACACAGCTCTCAAGTGTCACGCATTGAGCATGACGGTCACTCATTTGTCACTAGGGTTGGGTATCGGTTGGGTTTTATCCGATTCCAGTACCTACTCGGTATTTTTTAAACGGTTCCGGTGCTTAAACGGTTCTTAAATCGGTACTTAAGAAAATGAACCCGTACACACTTTATAAAAAAATAATACCCTTTAATTTACAGGGCCAAACTGGACACAATATTAACTTAAATCTTTAAACAATATAAATACAAGTAACATATGGTAATAATAAAACCAATATAAAATAAAAATTCATATTTACATAATATCAAATGAAACAATATTGTATCAAAAAATGTAATAATACTAGAGATTAATAGAGATTACTGCAGAGCTGCCAACTCTCACGCATTGACCGTGAGACTCACGCAAATGACCCTTTTCACACAGAAAAATCGCGGACAAAGAGGACACCGACAGACAAGACAGAGAAGGTTACTTTTGATATGGAACTAATCCACACCTGTCAGATTCTGTCAATATTTTTACGAGATTCACACAATAAATAACGTTTTGGCTCTTTGAAATGTGACAGATCGCTGTAGCGCGTCAGTTCAAACGGCACGTGATACAGCAGCCTACAAATCCACTGCTTCTTAGCTACGCAGCGCAGTGAACCTATGAAAGAGAACATCTCTGGTTACTGGTGTAACCTATCTCTCAATAGGGAACGGGACGCTGCCCGGACGCTGCCAAGCTGCTCGCGCTGCCAACCAGCTTTCTTTTTCGGCAGAGTAATCTGAGGAGTGAGGAGCAGATGGCGCGCGCGCGCCAACATAATATGACGACGTCAGTGCGTCGAGGCGGCGCCCGCGCCATTAGCCAATGAATTGGCTTGATTCTATATGGGATTCAGACTATCGGCACACCCAGAGGGCGTTCTGACATGTAGTTTTACACGTGAAATGCAGCCAAACCTTGCGAGAAAGAGCGCGCATGCGAGACAGAAGAAACTGTGCTCCAAACTGTGTAGCACACGCACGGCGGAGAGGGAGAGAGCGAGAGACCTTGCGTGTGTGTGTGTGCCTAATGAAGTTAGGCACCGAAATCAGGCACCGAAATTTTCGTTCTTATTCGGTCTGGTTACTACCGTTTACGTCGGAACCGGTTCCCTATTGGCACCGAATTTCGGTACCCAACCCTATTTGTCACGCACTCCCGCCACACATTGTATTTCTCACGCGGAAAAACGATTTATAATATATTTAATATGCCGCAGCGCCCAAAATGTCTCTGGCCGCGCCGCTCTCACTTTGGACCCGGCAGGAATCAAGCGCGTCTCCCCTGTGTTGTTCGTCGAGCTACACAAAAGCCAATCAGAAAATAGCACTATTGTATCTGAGTATGATTTTACGCAACAACCAATATTTTTTTTTTAAATTTGTCATGAAACAACCCCAATTTCCGCGACCTGTCCAATATCTAATGGTGTGTTCACACCGAACGCGTATTTAATCATTTGCGCGAGTAGATTACATACAAAGTCAATCCAAAGACTCGAATAGACGCATCATTGGCGCCGGGCGTTGCGAATGACGCGAATTGGGCGACGCGTTTGCCGCGAACGTCTTCCCCGCAAGTTGAAAATTTTGAACTGGAGCGAATGTTGAAGCGTCTAACTAGACGCGATAGACGCGTATTTGACGCTCTATTCGCGCTCGGTGTGAACACACCATAAGGCTGCCACACTGCAGAAGCAAATTCCATCCTATCTTCGATATGTTGTAGTAGTTTTAGCCGGACAGTGCACATGACAACTGCTGTAAATGACAGGAAATATTCTCTCAGCCCTCGCGCATCTGATAAGGCCTCATTAGATAATTTACAGGACGATTTTAGGCAATCGATTGCTTCAATCACACTGGGGAGATGGTGAGCAATAGGTCTCACTTTTTCTTTTACTGTCTATGGTCTTATCGTGTCAATTCGCGCACTCCATCGTGTGTCACTCACTTGGTTATTATTGCTCAATTGCGCTGCTGACCGCGAACTGGCGCGAAGCACTGGCGTTTTGACTTACGTACAACAAAAATAGCCTACTCAGACCATTTTCAGGAGAGGGGGGTTTCATTATGACACAGGCTACATTTTACTCAAGCAACATTAAATAAAATGCATTTTTTCTCACTTTCAACAATAAATGGTGCTATTTTGGTTAAAAATAAAATATGGTGACTTCCGGTTTAGCATCTGCCATGTGAGGCTGCATAAATCGGGAGCTCCGCAAACCACCTCTTAAGTTTCGTTTTATACTTGATACAGCGTTATATTTATATTTATTTATTTCACATCTCGTGTAGGACTATTTGACGGTCACTTCTTACAATATTGTTGAAATCTTAAGCCGCAAAGTTCCAGCGATGTCTTCAAAAACGCAACGACAAAAGAAGGCCGATTCGGCTGTTGCCGGCGGGTCATCTTTGGAAACGGCTGAACTTTACACGCCTGAGGGTGTTGCGATTATGGGTGCAATTAACAGGCTGGAAAGTGGAATTCATGCCAAATTCGACGCGCACGCCGCTGAAATTCGAGGCGAAATTTCCATGGTACGAGAAGAAATGCATACACATTTTCATCTTTGAAAGAAGACCTCAAAACCCAGAGTGAGCGCTTAACAAGCCTGGAGACCGCGACATCAGAATGGACGACCAGTCTTCATTCTCTCGAGCCAACGGTCGTTTCTCTCCAGAGAGAGGTCGCCTCACTGCAAGCTAAGTGCATCGATCTAGAGTGTCGTTCCCGTAGATCCAATCTTCGCTTGGTGGGAATTCCGGAAGGTTTGGAAGGCCCGCAACCTACGAAGTTCGTGGCAGATGCTTTGGCGGAGATATTTGATCTTCCTGAACCTCCACTCCTTGCTCGTGCACATCGTACACTTGCACCGAAACCTGCGGAGGGTAGCCGTCCGCGAGCCTTCGTTATTTGCTTCCATCGTTACGACGTCAAGGAGGATATTTGGCGAAAAGCGAGCCGGGATGGGCAGCTTAAGTTCAGAGACAAAAATGTGTTCGTCTTCCCGGACTTTCCGCCTGAGATTGCCAAGAAGCGGGCTGCATACTACGAGGTGAAACGTCTACTGAGGTCCATGCCAGATGTTAAGTACGGTCTAAAGGGACTAACCGGCTTCAGAATCACAAAGAACGGCGCTGAACATATGTTTGATACTCCAGCCGCGGCGCTGGCTTTTGTGAAACAACACCTATTACCTGCTTGAACACCTATAAATGTGCTGGAACTTATAATGTCTCATTTTCTCTGGTTCAGAGTCTATTGAAAGCACTTTTCTCAGTTGTGTGGTTTAACCTGTTAAGCTTCAAGCCCATTTTTGAAAAATCCCCAGATATGGCATTCCCAAACTGAAACAGATACAGTTCATGAACCCTTTGTACTAAAAGCACAAGTAAGATCTCATTTGAAAGCTGACACCTGGAAGTTTATTGTAAATGTAGAATTAATTATTATCATAATGAAAAAAAATAGTTATAAATAGCTTCAAAGTTTTGTAAAGTTATTATACATTTATTTTTATGAAACATCTTCATGAAAATAAAATTGAAGTTGGCATTGTAGCAATCTAGAAATGCACTGCAGCTAAAGCCACATGTCTAACCATGTTATATTTAAAATCTGAAGATGATAAGTCTAAAACTCTGTATTTAGTTCAATGTTTTTCAAGATCATGTCATATGACTTTATTTTGATTAGACTGGTGTTTATTGTTTTCTTATAAGCATCTATTCAGTCTATTGCCTCTATTGTTTTGTGATGCAAAAACGAGCCCCATTCAGTCTCAGTCTCCCCTGCACATATTCACACCTCTCCAGCCAGTTTATTGCTCTAAATATGCTTTTCTTTTGTCTGCATTATAATCACTAACGACTAGCAATTCACACTGTTTCAATCCCTCATTTATTTTATAAAAGTTCTCACTTCACAGTGAAACTGTATCAAATGCCCTTTTTGAAAAACGAAACATTTCAGTAAGCATTCTTATTTAGAAAAAAATCATAAAAATTACACCGAAGTAAGGTAGCAGGTGCTCAGTACTAGCTAGCATGTTAGCTTAGCACACCATCAATACACGACAATTTATGAGAATAAAACTATGTTTGTTCTCCAAACTTACTTTATAGCGCAAGTCGAGTGTTTTAAATAACTTTCTGTAATCTGATTTGGCTTCAGATAAAAAAATCAGATAGAAAATATATTATTTTATTGTATTCTGCACAATTTGAAAGTCTATCTCGATTAGCATTACATTATACATATAATCAATTATTATGAAAATACCTGACATGACTCGAAGAACACAGGTAAATCAAATATCATTGCAATCATGTTTATTGTCTTCAAAACATCTTTATATGCACTTTACAGCGATCTCGGATAGCTTTGTTGTGGCAGGACTTCCTGAATGTCACATGATTATGGCTCTTCTTCATGTGATCAATATATGGACTTCTGTGCAAACAGCGCCCTCACTTTCAGGATGAATTGATAACACAGTACAGAGTATACAGCGCTCAAAATGATTACATCGACGCATTTGGGTATAAATTCAATAAATATTATTCCTGTCTATAGAAGTCTGATGTAAAGCTATGAGAATCTATCAATATTTCTCCAAATCTGCACATGTTTGAGCTAAAAGCCCTGAGGGACGTTGTTTTGTCAAGCGCTGTCATGACGATTGCACGGGAGTTTTTTTCTGAATGAGAGCAGCTGACGCTCATAATTCATATTAAAGGTAACGACTCATTTTTTAATTTCATAACTCCTGACACAAATTAAGACATAACTGTCACTATAAGTTTCTCAGAATACAATAGTGGTCAAATACTGAATCTTGAGTCTTATATCTTTTTAATGATGTATAGTTTGTCAAGGTATAACATTAAATCTGATAGTATATTTGAACTAAATAAAAAAAAAAACGCTTCAGTGCGCCGACGCTCTGGAGACGGTTAAGAGGTTAATATGTTAGGATTTATTCTTTGATTGGATTATTATTTTATTTTATTTTTTTATCTGTATCAGAATATATTCGCTGTATTTATTATTTGTTTGCGGAGATGCGTCCGAGGTAAGAATCGCAATATCTCGCACGCACATTGAGGGTTTTCCTCAGGGTAGCGTACACTCTAGTTGGGGAGTGTTAGCTTAAAGGCCAATTTATACTTCTGCGTCGGGTGCGCGCAGTAGGTACGGCGTAGCATACGCACAGACGCGTACCATACGCCGTACCCTTCGCCGTAACCTGACGCGCACCTCCTCAAAAATGTAACTACACGTCGCGACGACGCGGACCGCAAGATCTGTGATTGGTCGGCTTGGGAGCATCGCGTTTCCTCCTATGTATTTCCGGCGTGTTCTTCTGCACCGCCCGCCATTTTTAAATTCTAAGTACAGCGAAACTGTTAAAAAAAAAAAAAATTACCTTTTCCACCTCGATAAGCTCCAACTCCAACATGATCTGCTCTCTTTCAGTCGACATTGCTTGTAGTAACCTAAACTCAAAACAGCCGCGAGGAATCTTCTTCTTCTTGCCGCGAGGAATCTAAACACAGTGGAACATTAAAACCCTCCGCCGCCAACTAGCGTTTCGGCGCTGTACTGCAGAGCAACGCAGACCTAAACGCAGAAGTATAAATGCTCATGACGGCGTCGCCTACGTGCGTAGCGTACGCCGTACACTACGGCGTACACTCGACGCAGAAGTATAAATTGGCCTTAAGCCTTGTTTATACTCGACGCGTCCGCAAGAGCGCGAAGGTGCGCGCGGCAAAAATGACGTCATTGCGGTGTGGGCGGTCGTGCGCGTTGGGTGCGCGAGACCCCATTTCGCCTGGCGGTGTGCACGGCACTTTTTGTAACATCGCGCGCGGCGCCGCATCCGAAGATGAACGACTTCGAGCCGAATCAGGCCGAACTGGTGCGTCTGTACCAGCATGTTTATGATCCTTCTATACACAGAGACATTTGCATTGATGGGCGACCATAAAAGCCTCTCATTTTGTGAATAGGAACACATTTGCATCAAGCACCCAGTTTGCACTTGTCTAAAGTAACTGCTTATATTTACAAAATAAGCCTACAATAGCAGAAGTAAGCCCTGCTGATGAAATTAAGGTTTAAACACTCTTCAATAAGGCTTCAGTTGTTTAACTAGTTTACATGCAGTGAAAGTACAATAAACCTACTGCATTTATTACTCTTTTTATATGAATCAGCAATTAATAAACTACTAATAAACGGCAAACTACTTCTTCACTGCTGATTCCTGGTGGTTTAGAAGAGAATTACTCGGAGTCGCCCCCTGTCGTTTCACAGAATAGCACAACGGCGAGCGCGTCAAGTATAAACGCCTCGTCCGCTTGGAGAGGTGCGCGCGCAGTCAGCGGAGACTCGCGCTCGTGAGGACGCGTCGAGTATAAACAAGGCTTAGTCCAAGAGCGCGGGGTGGGGGGTGGCAGTAGGGGTGGGGGGTGGCAGTAAGGGTGGGGGGCGGGTCTTCGCGCTAGGGTTCTTGAGGGGTGTTATGTTCTCGTTTCTTTGTTCATCTCATAAGCACAAGTCTGGGCTGTTGCTCTTTTGTATTGTTTCATTCTTTTCTTTACTTGCGGTTGTGTTTTACAAATATATTTTTGGTCCTTCTCTCTTTTCTTTTCTTTCTTTTCTTTAAATGATGGGTGGTAGAGCTAATGAAGATGGTTTGGTGAGATGGGTTAGCTGGAACTGTAAAGGTTTGAATAATCCAGTCAAACGCAATAAGGTTCTGATTCATCTTAGGAAACTGAAAGCCAATTTTGTGTTTCTTCAAGAAACTCACCTCTGTTCATCTGACCATTTTAGACTGAAAAAAGACTGGGTGGGTCAAGTCTATCATTCACATTTTCAGTTCAAGTCCAGGGGCTGTGGCATTCTGGTACATAAATCCACTCCGTTTGCAGTATCACAAGTAATTGCAGATCATAAGGGCAGATACGTCATTGTAACAGGAACTTTGTTTTCAACCCCCCTAATTCTTGCTAACGTCTATGCCCCTAATTATGACGATGTTTCCTTTATCACCACTTTTTTATCATGTATACCTGACCTTCACTCTCATTCATTAGTCCTGGGCGGAGATTTTAACTGTGTGATGTGTCCATGACTTGATAGGTCCTCGAAAAAAGTTATATCTCTTTGAAAATGTGCAGCGATTGTTCAGTCTTTTCTGCATAACTACGGTATTTGTGATCCGTTTCGCTTTTTAAATCCTTCCGCAAGGAAATATTCATGTTTTTCCCAAGTACATCATTCCTATTCACGAATTGATTATTTTTTTCTTGATAACAAACTTCTTCCATATCTGCAGAATTGCTCATATGAAAGCATAGTAATATCTGATCATGCACCAGCTGTACTGGAACTTAGCTTTCCAAAGGCACCCCCAAAGCATCATCAATGGTCCTTTAACCCTGGTCTATTAAAGGATAAAGAATTTGTCAAATTGATCTCCTCAAATATATCTTCTTTTCTTGAAGTCAATAGTACTCCGGGTATGGCTTATTCTACCATTTGGGAGACCTTAAAATGTTATCTGCGCGGTTTAATAATTTCATATTCGTCTTATAAAAATAGAGAGCGAAAGAGGCAACTAGATGAATTATCTAGTTCTATAACCGCTATTGATGTTCAGTACTCACTAAACCCATCTTCCAACCTTTATGAAGAACGTCAGATTTTGCAGACAAAATATGATCTGTTATCGACTGAAGAAGCTGAGAATTTGTTTTTACGAGCTCAACATAGGGTCTATGAGTTTGGTGATAAGACGGGTAAATTGTTAGCTTATCAAATTCGTAAAACGCAGACGTCACGGTTGATACCCCAACTTAAGTTACCTTCAGGAATTACTACCACTGACTATAAAGAAATAAACTCTCAATTTAAACAATACTATGGAAATTTGTACACCTCGGAATCTCCTCAAGATGTATCTTTAATGAAAACTTTTTTAGATAAATTAGATTTCCCCTCTGTAGAGAAGACTTTGTGTGATTTTTTGGATGAGGATATTCAAATTGAAGAAATAGCTGATGCGATTGCTTCCTTGAAAACAGGCAAGGCCCCGGGTCCTGACGGCTTCCCGTCTGATTTTTATAAAGCATTTTCTAAATTATTATGCCCTGTGTTGCTTTTGTTTTTTTTAGAGAGTCTTCAAAATTCTAACTTACCCCCAACCTTCTATCAGGCTACTATTTCATTAATTCTTAAGAAAGATAAGCCTCCCCTAGACTGTGGTTCTTATCGCCCCATATCGCTCTTAAATTGTGATTACAAGATACTAGCTAAAATATTATCTTTTCGGCTTGAAAAAACTTTACATGGAGTCATTTCACCTGATCAAACTGGTTTTGTTCGAGACAGATACTCTTTTTTTAATATTAGGCGTCTTTTTAATGTTTTGTATTCACCCCATTCCAACAATGCTGAAGTGGTGGTCTCACTGGATGCTGGAAAAGCATTTGACCGCATCGAGTGGGGCTATCTTATAAATGTTTTGGAGAGGTTTGGATTTGGTTCAAAATTAATTTCTTGGATAAAACTCCTTTATGCCGCCCCCAAAGCATCTGTACACTCAAACAATATTATTTCAGATCCTTTTCCACTAGGTCGGGGCACAAGGCAGGGTTGTCCCCTTTCCCCTCTTCTATTTGCTATTGCTATTGAACCCCTTGCAATTGCATTACGTGCTGACTCAGAGGTGCAGGGCATTTTTCGTGGTGATCTAGAACAGAAGGTTTCTTTATATGCTGACGATCTTATTTTATTTTTATCCAATCCTCTAGTCTCAATTCCTCGAGTTCTTTTAATATTGGGCTCATTTAGTACCTTTTCAGGTTATAAATTGAATTTTTCCAAGAGCGAATTATTCCCAGTGAATTCTGCTGCATTAAGTCTCTCATATTCAAATTTCCAATTCAGAGTTGTTAATAACCAATTTAGGTACTTGGGTGTCCAAGTGACACGTAAACATGCTGACTTATTTAAAACCAATTTTAGCCCTTTATTCGATCTCACAAAATCTATGTTTTTATCATGGAAACCCCTCCCTCTGTCACTGATAGGAAGGGTAAATGCAGTTAAAATGAACATTCTTCCCAAATTTTTATATTTATTTCAATGTTTGCCCATATTTATTCCTAAGTCATTTTTCTCCGGTCTGGAAAAGACTATCTCGTCATTTATTTGGAATAACAAGCCAAGGCGAATAAGTCTAAAGCATCTTGTTAAGCCAAAAGAGCTGGGAGGTTTGACTTTGCCTAACTTTAAAACGTATTACTGGGCAGCCAACTTTAGAAACTTATTGTACTGGTGCCGGTATGATTTACAACTGTGTAAACCTCTTTGGGTGCAAATAGAGGCTGTATGTTGTTCCCCAGTCACGCTGACATCTTTGCTCTGTTCTTCTATCCCTCCTACTCATAGTATCTCAATTAAGAATCCAATTGTTAAACATTCTCTGAGGATTTGGACTCAGTTCGGCAGAGCTCTAGAGCTTACGGGTCTTTCTTCAGCTGCACCCATTGCCAGTAACGCTTCTTTTCCGCCCTCTCTTTTTGATGAAGTTTTCAATATTTGGAAGTCACAAGGTCTAGTTACAATTGATCAGCTATTTATAGATAATAATTTTGCTTCATTTGACCAACTTAAAAATAAATTTTCTTTGTCCAATTCCCATTTATTCCGGTATTTTCAAGTTCGGAGCTTTGCCCGTAAACATTTTCTGGAGTTCCCCTCTGCCTCTCCTAGTGGTGTCTGTGAGTGTATTTTAGATCAACATAAATGTATAAGGGGTGCCATTTCAAAGATTTACAGTATAATAAATGACAAACAAACCCCATCTAGCGGATCATTAAAATCTCTCTGGGAGCAGGACTTAAGTATTTTGTTAGAAGATGAAACCTGGGACACTATATTAAAAAGGATACATTCTTCTTCAGTTAGCTCTAGACATAGGCTTATTCAATTTAAGGTAGTGCATCGTATTCATTGGTCTAGGGTGCAACTCGGCAAGATATTTCCTGAATTAGACCCCACCTGCCCACGCTGTGTTGTGGAGCCAGCCTCTCTGTTTCATTCTTTTTGGTCCTGTCCTAAGTTATTAAGGTTTTGGGGGGGGGATTTTTTAGTTGTCTCTCAGAAATTCTTACCACAGTAATAGACCCCAACCCATTGACAGCTTTATTTGGGGTTCTTCCGGAAAATGTTAATCTTACATCTTTAGAAATGGACAATATTGCACTTTGCACATTGTTGGCTAGACGGCTTATACTAATTAATTGGAAGCTGCCATCTCCTCCGACCTACCGTCAGTGGGTTTTTGACCTACTTTTTGCCCTCAAACTTGAAAAGATTAAATTTGGAGTTAGAATGAAACCCGATCTTTTCTTGAAATCTTGGAGCCCTTTTTTAGATTATTTTAAGATGATGAGCTCTGGATAAACCCTTTTTTTTTTTTTTCTCCCTCAGGTTTATTTAGTTGTTTATATGTATATGTTACTGTGATTATATGTTCATCCGCATCTGAGCATTTATTATGTTTGTTTATTTTTTTATTTTTTCCCTTTATTTAATTATGTAACAATCTGATGCTTGTACTGTGCTTGTGATGCTTTTCTTAATAAAAATAAATAAATAATAATAATAATAAAAATAAAAAAATGGTAACCTTTGCTTATATTTAGGATGAACACAATTATTGCTGGACTGCATGGGCCCCCCCTAGCGGCTGGGCCCCAGAAAACGTTCCCCTTTATCCCCCCTTATGGACGGCCCTGGTCACACACACACACCACAGTCACACACACTACAGTCACACACACCACGGTCACACACACTACAGTCACACACACCACGGTCACACACACTACAGTCACACACACTACAGTCACACACACTACAGTCACACACACTACAGTCACACACACTACAGTCACACACACTACAGTCACACACACTACAGTCACACACACCACGGTCACACACACTACAGTCACACACACCACGGTCACACACACACTACAGTCATACACACCACAGTCACACACACTACAGTCACACATACCACGGTCACACACACCACAGTCACACACACCACGGTCACACACACCAGTCACACACACTACAGTCACACACACTACAGTCACACACACCACGGTCACACACACTACAGTCACACACACCACGGTCACACACTACAGTCACACACACCACGGTCACACACACTACAGTCACACACACTACAGTCACACACACCACGGTCACACACACTACAGTCACACACACCACGGTCACACACACTACAGTCACACACACCACGGTCACACACACTACAGTCACACACACTACAGTCACACACTACAGTCACACACACTACAGTCACACACACTACAGTCACACACACTACAGTCACACACACCACGGTCACACACACTACAGTCACACACACCACGGTCACACACTACAGTCACACACACCACGGTCACACACACTACAGTCACACACACCACGGTCACACACACTACAGTCACACACACCACGGTCACACACACTACAGTCACACACACCACGGTCACACACACTACAGTCACACACACCACGGTCACACACACACTACAGTCATACACACCACAGTCACACACACTACAGTCACACACACCACGGTCACACACACCACAGTCACACACACCACGGTCACACACACCACAGTCACACACACCACGGTCACACACACACTACAGTCACACACACCACAGTCACACACACTACAGTCACACACACCACGGTCACACACTACAGTCACACACACCACGGTCACACACACTACAGTCACACACACCACGGTCACACACTACAGTCACACACACCACGGTCACACACACTACAGTCACACACACCACGGTCACACACACCACAGTCACACACACTACAGTCACACACTACAGTCACACACTATCACACTACAGTCACACACACTATCACACTACAGTCACACACTATCACACTACAGTCACACACTATCACACTACAGTCACACACTATCACACTACAGTCACACACTATCACACTACAGTCACACACTATCACACTACAGTCACACACTATCACACTACAGCCACACACACTACACTGTTTACGCTCACGCTGAGCTCAGGCTTATGCTGATGTTCAACAGATGCTGATTGACAGGATCGAGTGCTGGGAGGAAGTGAGCGACTGCCTGAGAGGAAGGACCACCCTCCTGAAACTGGAGGCGGAGCTTATGGTGAAAGCCACGGGCCAATCAGTGGAGCAGCTGAGATGTGATGGACAGCTGGACACACAGATTCTCAGTGACTTCCAGACTGCGGTTAATGAAGCAGTGGAGCAGAGCGCTGAGGGTACGACACACACACACACACACACACACACACACTCATTGACCACACATCTAAAATCAAGTTAAAGGAATTATTTTAAAAATGAAAATTCTGTCATCATTTACTCACCCTCAAGCTGTTTCAAACCTGTATGGGTTTCTTTCTTCTGCTGAACACAATGGAAGATATTTTGAAGAGTGTCGGGAACCAAACAGTTGAAGGACCGCATTGACTTCACTAGAACTAAACGATTAACTCTGTTTGCCTCTCTGGGTTCGGGTCATGTTCAGATAGAATGCCACCTGAGATCTTCAAGTGATGTTGTGTAAGGATAGAGGATCTGCGAATCTTAAACATATTCTTAAATTGGTAATCCCACATTAACGTGATGTTCTGTGGCCTGCAGAGATCAGACGTCAGACGGAGACACTAGCGCTCGAGCTCGCTCAGAAGATCTGTGTGAGGAGGAGGAGGATGATGAAGACTCAGAGCTGCGAGTGGAGTCGCGTGTCACACACACACTCACACACAGACACACACTCAGACGCCCGACTCATGATGAAGGTGAGAAACACACGGCAGCGTCAAAACTGCTGTAGAGACCATCTGTCTGTCTGCTCTTCTGTCTGTCTGCGCAGGCGTTTGACTGTCTCACTGCTCATCTGTCTGTCTGTCTGACTGCTCTTCTGTCTGTCTGCGCAGGCGTGTGTCTGTCTCACTGCACATCTGTCTGTCTGCTCTTCTGTCTGTCTGCGCAGGCGTTTGACTGTCTCAATGCTCATCTGTCTGTCTGTCTCACTGCTCATCTGTCTGTCTGTCTCACTGCTCTTTTGTATGTCTGCTCTTCTGTCTGTCTACTCATCTGTGTCTGCGCAGGCGTTTGACTGTCTCACTGCTCGTCTGTCTGTCTCACTGCACATCTGTCTGTCTGCACTTCTGTCTGTCTGTCTCACTGCTCATCTGTCTCACAGCTCATCTGTCTGTCTGCTCCTCTGTCTGTCTGTGCAGGCGTTTGACTGTCTCACTGCTCATCTGTCTGTCTGCTCTTCTGTCTGTCTGCTCATCTGTCTCACAGCTCATCTGTCTCACAGCTCATCTGTCTCACAGCTCATCTGTCTGTCTGCTCTTCTGTCTGTCTGCTCATCTGTCTCACTGCTCATCTGTCTGTCTGCTCTTCTGTCTGTCTGCTCTTCTGTCTGTCTGCTCTTCTGTCTGTCTGCTCTTCTGTCTGTCTGCTCATCTGTCTCACAGCTCATCTGTCTCACTGCTCATCTGTCTGTCTGCGCAGGCCAGGGCTCGACATAAGCAATGGCCCGATGGCCCGGGGCCAGTAAAAGAGTATGTCGGGCTAGTTGATTGGCCAGTGAATGGCCATCAGCAAAACAAACAGCAAACGTCATATACAGTGGCGCGAAGAGTGTCAATGTTACTTCAGGTAATAACGTGTTAAAATGTCAAAGAACTACGAGGCTGATACGAGAAAGAGGACATTCCTATAGGGCTGGGCGGTAAATCGAGTTTGTACAATATATCGATTTTTTTTAAACGATATGGAATGAGGCAATACTGATATCGATACAGTAGTTTGATACGAGCACATCTGAAAAATAGCGGAGTATAGCCTACGCAGTGTGAGCTCCTGCAGTGAAAAACATAGTACAATTTGTCCTAAACATGACACAAGCTTATATTAAGCACTTCAAAATAACTGGTAAGATATAGTTAACAAGTTTAAAGCAGCTTGCCCTGTCAGATGCTCTGACAGATACTGTTGCTGACTGACAGATAGGCTAAATACTTGCGCTGTTTAATGCGTTTGAGACGTGGTGCTTTCCTCAGTGCTTAACTTACATTTTAGAGGTATATTCTCCATCTGTAAATGTTAGAAAGTCAAACAAATATGTCCATTTCACTGTCAGGAGAGGACGAGCTTCTGCAAGTGAATCTCCGCTAATATTCAAGCTTCCGTGAATGAGCGCCGCCGCGAGCACGCGCGCCTAACAGACGGAGCACAATAGAAGAGTAGCGCAATAATTCTGACTAAAATATACATCTTGCTAAAATATTTGTTGTTGGAGACAATAAATGTGCCATATGTGGAATTTTAAACCTACAAGTAGGCCTATGTTTTTATGAAAGTGAGCATTATAACGGGGTAATCACATGCAGGCTATATAATTAGTTGTGCTTTTGTTTTTATTTTCATTTTTAGTTTAGCCTTAGTCATTTTAAAAACAAAAGCATTATTTTTGTTTTTAGATTGTAATGTTAGAATGTAATGTGATTTTAACCTTTTTGCACGTAATATATTGCATAGCCTACATTACATTCACTATATTTGTTTCCATATCCTTCAATATCAACATTGTTTGGATATCATTAAGCAGGATGTGAAATATTTTTTTTTAAATAAATACAGATTTTCTTTATCCAAATAGAAAAACTTAGAAAGTACCGAGATATATATCGTATATCGCCATTTAACCAAAAAATACCGAGATATGATTTTTTGGCCATATCGCCCAGTCCTAATTCCTAGTGTCATGGAAAACGCAGTACACCTGGCTGGAGAAAGGCGATGAGGGCATGTACTGTTTCGTTTGCCGGAAATTTACAACAAAAGCCGACCAAAATGCAAAATGCATAACCGGCCTGCCGACGGGCTATCTAAAAATAGTGTAATCAAATTCCCCCCTAAACTTCTGCCTAGCCGCCCTAAAAATGTGTGATTAAGTGTAAGCTATACACAAATTTGTGTTCGCAGTTTTTTTTTTAGGTCATAAATGTTAAACGTATGACAAAAACAATCAGGCAAACTAATATACTTTTGTCTAATTTCGCCATTTTGAAGTGAAAATATAGCTTATGTAACTCATCACTCATGTAATGTAATAATTAGTTTGCTGTCATTGTGAGGGGCCAAGAAAAATTCATCCTAATGTATACAATAAATACAGTTTAATGTAAAAGTGCTTTTCATTCTATTTCTTTCAGGGCCAGTTAAAATATAGAAGGGGCCAGTAAAACTCTGATCTACTGGCCCTGGGGGCCAGTGGGGATTTTTTTTTTTGTTGAGCCCTGGCGCAGGCGTGTGCCTGTCTCACTGCTCATCTGTCTGTCTGCGCAGGCGTGTGCGGAGCTGCAGGCGAGACACTGGCGTCAGAGGAGAGAGTTTGAGCTGCAGCAGGACAGCAGAATCACTGAGGCTCTGTGTGAACGCTGGACGGTCAGTATCATAATCATAATCTATAATCCTCGATCATACAGAACCTTTCAGAGCCTCTGGGTTGTGGCACAGAAATCACAAACAGAGGCACAGAAAAACGCAGTTAGCTTTATTTTTTACTATTGTACTGTCACGTTTACCGTATTTTCCGCACTATACGGCGCACCGGATTATAAGGCGCACCTTCAATGAATGACCTATTTTAGAACATTTTTCATATATAGGGCGCACCGGATTATAAGGCGCATAAGATACTGCAGTCAAACGTTTGACTGGGTTTGCGTTATGCATCCACTAGATGTCAACAAATGTCAACAAAACAGTCAGATAAAGTCAAACTTTATTAAGCATTCTGACAACTCCGTTAACTCCCATGGTAACGTTGTTCAAACGTTAAAGGAAAACTCCGGTCAATTTTAACATTGAGCTCATTTTTTTGTAAATTTGGAGTGCTGTCAGTACAGATAACAACGACAAAAACCGGTGTTGCCTACACCGTGTTATCCTCTTTTTAAAATTTGCACCCTGTTGACTTAAACGGGAAAAGTTTTAAACCTGCTTTTAGCCTCTTAACAACCTTAATGTGTCATTACAACTGCACAGCCATGTGAGTGAACACGGTGAATCTGACTCCAGTAAATGTGAAAGATATGAATAAAAATGATGTTTATTCAGCCAGCTCACATACCCGTATTTCTTCCTGTTTTCGGCCGAAGTCCACAGTAGGCGATTGTCGAGTGCGCGCGCGATCATTGGTAACTCAGCAACAGTGGAGACTCAGACTGTCAGCTGTCAGCTGATGACGGTGCTGTGTGGTGTGTTCTCTATGTGAGAATATCAGCTCAAATCGATAGTTCATCCGAATCAGATGTTGAACACACGGAGGAGGTTTGATCGCGCGCGCGAACTCGACAATCGACTACTGTGGACTTCGGGCGAAAACAGGAAGTAAATACGGGTATGTGAGCTGGCTGAATAAAGAGATTATTCCTGCCTTCGTGAAAGCTCGGATAACAGTTGAGACTGATATATCAGCCCAGGCATCCACGATCCATTGGCAGATAGTGGCGTAAGTCGCCCGGCGCTGTCTCCCCGTCTTGGTGAACGTGTGTTCCCCATCCATATATAAGGCGCCCCGGATTATAAGGCGCACTGACGTTTTTTGAGAAAATTAAAGGCTTTTAAGTGCGCCTTATAGTGCGGAAAATACGCTACTACATATGCCGCAGATATTCCCTTATTATTTGATGTGATGATGACCAATATTATTACACAACCCATGTGACGTGTGTGTGTGTGTTTGTATCCACACAGAGCTTGTTTGGTCAGAGTCGTGGACGCTTGGCTGATTTGTGCGCAGAGTTTGTCCTGAGCAGCATCACTACAGGCTCCACCCCCACTACAGGCTCCACCCCCACTACAGGCTCCGCCCCCACTACAGGCTCCACCCCCACTACAGGCTCCGCCCCCACTACAGGCTCCACCCCCACTACAGGCTCCGCCCCCACTACAGGCTCCACCCCCACTACAGGCTCCGCCCCCACTACAGGCTCCGCCCCCACTACAGGCTCCACCCCCACTACAGGCTCCGCCCCCACTACAGGCTCCGCCCCCACTACAGGCTCCACCCCCACTACAGGCTCCGCCCCCACTACAGGCTCCGCCCCCACTACAGGTTCCGCCCCCTCTTCAGGCTCCGCCCCCTCTGCAGACCTCTGCCAATCAGTGCTGAAGAGCATGAAGCTCACCGTGGCCAATCGGATGCAGCGAGAGGAAGGCCACGCCCACACACGCCTGCGCAGGCTCCGGGAGCAGCTGCAGCGGCGCAGACAGGTCTCTCTGCAGTCATGTGGAATATTATGGGATGTCAGGGCTCCAGACTGCCTCCTAATGTCGCATTTCCAACCTTTCTCCTGCCGGTGCCACTAAACTTAGCCGGTGGGAAGCGTTCACGAACAGCGCTGACGTAGAAAGCAGGAGAAACAGCGGCTGTCTGCTCCACGAATCAGCAGCTTTTACCATGAATGTAATGTAGTAACACTAACGGTAACCATGGTATCGTCGGAGAAATAGTCTAGTGTTTTTACATTATTCATTTCAAGGTTCATGCTAACTTTTAGGAGTGAAATTCAAAGACTTTTTAAAGTGATCCCACTTTTTCCTTCAAATCTCTAAATATGATCCAGTTTTAATGTTATTTTTACGTGATGATTCGTAAAACTAAAAGTTTAAAGATGAAGAAACTTAACTAACACTTCGTGGCTAACAAACTTTTATTTAAAAAAGAGCTGAAATGAGCACTATAGCCAGTAGATGGCGGCAGAGGAGCAGTCAGTGCCGTACAGCAGGAGTCACAGTCTCTTCACAGTGCAGAGCGAGCAAAGAGCGGCGCTTCATAGTCACTGAAGCCGACGGCAGTTCAGAGCATTTAATAAGAGTCGAATATTTACATTTTTGCATGTTACTGTTGTCAATAAAAGTTAGTTTTATCTGCATCTCAATTCAAGCTCTGTGCTTTACTGTCACAGTTCTGAAAAATAAACATGTAATATTATTAGTAACTGCACTTATTAATGCATAAAAGCAGTGATATGAGTTACTGCCCTGGATGCTGATGTGTGTGTGTGTGTGTGTGTGTGTGTGTTGCAGGTGTGGACGGAGGACGAGGCTTTGACTCGCGCGCGTCTTCATCACTTCGGAGAACAGCAGCGCGCCGTCGTCATGGCGATGGTGTCCAGGCACTCAGATATGCAGATGAGGTGAGCATGTGATGCGCTGATTGGGCGCTCGTTGGCTGGCCTGATTGGTGTGTGTGTGTGTGTGTGTGTGTGCTGATGAGCTGCTGGATTGCAGGAGTGCTCATGTAGACGAGCAGCAGCTTCTGCTGATCCTGGAGTTCCAGAGGCTTCTAGCAGCGCGAGCCTTTCACCTGCGGCTGATGGACGAGATGAAGCTGGCCATCCAGTCAGACACACAGGTGAACACACACACACACACACACTAACACACACACACACACACACACTAACACACACACAGACACACACACACACACACACTAACACACAGACACACACACACACACACTAACACACACACACACACACTAACACACAGACACACACACACACACACACTAACACACACACTAACACACACACACTAACACACACACAGACACACACACACACACACACACACACTAACACACACACAGACACACACACACACTAACACACTAACACACACACACACTAACACACACACAGACACACACACACACACACACACACACTAACACACACACAGACACACACACACACACACACTAACACACTAACACACACACACACTAACACACACACACACTAACACACACACACACTAACACACACACACACACACACACACACACACACTAACACACTAACACACACACACACTAACACACACACTAACACACACACACACACACACACACACTAACACACTAACACACACACACACTAACACACAGACACACACACACACACACACACACACACTAACACACACACACACTAACACACACACACACTAACACACACACTAACACACACACACTAACACACACACACACACACATGGGCGTCAGTTTGGTCTGAAATGTGGTGGGTACAACGACACATTCAGTTTTTCTCTCTTTCGCACAGGTCATGTTTGACAGACGGTGTCCTGTAGCTCAGGCCTGCTGATGTACACAGGAGTTAGCGTAGTTTTGGTCCAGGTCAAGTGGAGTCGGACAAAAACTACGATAAAACCTGTTGCATCTTTTGCAGCGATTTTTGTGTGAGCGTATCAGTGAACACCCCAGGCCACTCGCTGAGTTTAACGTCTTTGTAAACTAAAGTTTAATGCGTTTTAGGAAGGATTGTTTCTGTGAATTGTTTCGGAAAATTTATCGGGCCAGCAGCATGTGTCCAAATTTTAATCTTAACCGTTCTATTTCATCAGAAACAACCTTGAAACAGGGCTTTAAGTGTAAAATACCGAACTTGTCCTTTAAATAGTAGGCTACTTTGGGTTTAATTGGTCGTACAATGAGATCTGATATGTTGTAGATGTTGTAGATCAGCCTAGTGTGCGTATACTGTAATGGTCCAGTGGAAGAATTCTTGCCAAGCGTGTCGGAGGTTCTGGGTTCTGATCCGCACTCGAATAGCACTCGCACTCGAGGGGAATTTTTCCCCTCATAAAACCGCTAATGTTCATCAGTGGTTGTATATCAAGCAGGGACGCGTTTGTTTGCATTTTGTTTTGTGATTTCACCGGAACGAATGGAGAATCTCCGCGGCGGACTGAAGTGAAGACACTGCGGCGCGAGCCAACAGAACACTGGATCCGCGCCACTGACCGCAGAGGCAGCGAGCACATGATCACATGATTAAAAAAACAACATGTTAGCGCTAGATCGCCTCTTATTTAACAAACGAATGGAACGAATGCTCTGCTAGTGAACTGGAGGTGTTTTACTTGTATTGGTGCTAGGGCTGTGCGATAGACGATGGCTGACAGACGTCACGATGTTGAGCCAGCATCGCGATTTTGGGTTTATTACAGCACGTCAATTCACCAGTTTCTCCCGAAATACATGGCCGTGAACTGGGAGAAGAATAGAGTTGACTTCATAGTTACTTACACTGTGTGTCTGATATTAATAAAACCCGTCGGGAAATATATGTGAACAGGTTGTTATTGCTGCTTCCATAGACACTATTGTGTATTTTACAAACTACAAATGTATTGTTTTGCTATATATTATATGTATTTAAATGTCTGAAACCTAAAATCAACATTATGTGGTTAAAAACACTGAATAGTTGTGATATATTCGCATTCGCTCTCAGTGCTGCTGCTGATGAGATGTGGAGGACAATATCTCCGCGTGTGCTACGCCTCTTAGCTGTTCTAAATCCACTGTAAAACACGGCTTTGCCCCGCCCCTCCTCCCGATATCATCGTCCGTCGCGATGTTTCACTGTACACATCGTCTGATGCCAAATTGGCAGACATCGCACAACCCTACGGGGTACATCCGGACGCGAGATGTTTCAAAACTGGTGGGGACAAAATCGACCCCTGGCAAATAGTGGTGGGGACATGTCCCCCCCGTAAATGACGCCTATGCACACACACACACACACACACACACACACACACACACACACACACACACACACACACACACACACACACACACACACACACTAACACACACACACACACACACACTAACACACACACACTAACACACACACACTCACACTCTCTCTCTCTCTCTCTCTCTCTCTCTCTCTCACACACACACGTTTATTTAGTTATTAATGTAAAAGGTACATTGCATAAACATTTATTGTTTACTTCTGATGTTCTTCCTCAGTGTTTCTCTAATATCTAAACATTCTTACATCAAGACACATTTACTGGAGAAGCAACACTGAAGATATTGAGTCTTGTTTACTAATAAAACTGATAACTTTGTCCCCAAATATGGTAAAGTCGATACAAACACACACAGACTGAGGTTGAGTGTTGTGTTGTGTGCAGGACGCCTCTGTCGCCGTGGAAACGGTGTCCTGTGCAGAGGCTGTGATTGGCCAGAATCTCCTGCACGAGCTGGAGGCGTCGGCTGAGATGCTGCAGGGCCACGCCCACCTCCTGCTAGGCCACGCCCTCTCGCGGGCCGCACGCCTGCGCAGCGACACACAGCAGAAGGTCAGCGAGAGGGGCGAGGTCACGCTAGAGGACACACACATACAAACGCAATCTGTAGACTGAACACGTGAGACGCATGTGCGCCGTCAGCGCTCCCTCGGGTTAGCGGTTTGGGCGTTTACGCGGAGATGATCACGTTTTTAAACCTTGGATCCTGTTTCAGAGTGTGTGTTCTCGAGCTCCAACACTGCTGTGTGTGAATGAGCGGCCGGAACACATGAACAGTTTCTGTCTTCAGTAGAGTGGTGTCGTGTTAGCGTATGGAGCCAGATCAGACTCATTAATAATTCACGCAAAAAATACGATTCACACATGCGTAGACAATTTCACATGCGTGAAACCTAATTCACGTACACACAAAAAAAAATCACGTGCGTGAAAAAAAAACATATTCACAAAAAGCAATTCACATGCACAAAATAAAATTATATATTCATAAAATACATTTCACAAATGCAAAACACAATTCGTAGATATACAACTGTGCACAAAAACCTTTGAATCTTTAAAATGTACGAGTGTGTCCTTGAATTTGAATGTGCAAATCGTCATTCACGTACGAATCGCCTTGGATGTGTGTGTGTGTATTTTTGAGACTTTCCTGGCAGCGCTTACTCCTAAAACAGAGCAGTCGTACTCTTCAGCCAATCAGATTTAAGCTCATCAATCGACCAATCAGTATCACGTGAGGGCGGGCCTATCTGTGTGTTACGTCATCAGCTTTCGACCAGTTCATGGCTGAGCAGAGGTAAGTGCAGTTAATCGTTCATTTCGGTGTTAACTGAAGTTAAAGAAGCTTGAGATCAGTTGATGCAATAGTTTATTAACTGCTGTTTAGTCCACATGTGAACATAAACATTTATTTTTAGTATTGATGGATTTTCATGTCCTGTCCACCACACATTCAACTGATGATAATGTATGTAATGACGTGCATATATAGGAGACATGTTTTGTTTTAAGCATCATATATTATGTAGTTTTATTGTTTCAGATTTCCGAGACAGATGAAGAATGAAGTTGCAGACAACCAGTACTGTGATCTTACCATTCCTACTGTAAATCTTTGAAAACAGTCATGTTGCAAGCCAACCATTTTGACAGTTGTTTCAACAAGAGGTTGAAAGTGATGCATTGTTACTGTATTCATTTGTCTCCTGCGGACTATATGTACACGCTCTAGGAATACAGCCTTGCTATGCATGCATTATTAAATGTTCTTGTCAGAATGAAAAGATTCAAAGACATAGTTCAATTTGATGTACACGTTTTATTAATTTTAACGTTTCCGAAATTCTTTGGGAATAAAATATATATAAAATGACTTGATCATGATTAATGTTCCTGTTACATATGAAGATCATGAACATTCAGTACAGAGAAATATACATCTCTTCCAGAGTTGTGAGATCCAGTCAGAGTCTGCTTTGCTTTTAAAGTATATAAATATAAGTGCAATACATCAAGTGAAAAGTGAACAAATGAATTGTGTTCAATCCAGTCATCAGTAGACCTCTCTGTTAGGACATATCAGATTTTGTCCTGATATTTAAAATAGTAACAACCTATAGTACGAGAGGTGCAGACAGAGGACGTGGGAAATTAAGTGATGGTATTTGAATAGAGTTTACTGAGTAATCTTAGTCGCATAATCTTAATTGCCTCTCTATGATAAGTACCTTTGTCTTATCAGCACAAAATCAGATTTGCCTATTTTACTAAGCAAAGTAAAATTAAAGCTTCACAATATTGTCCTGTGAGACCCTAAGATGACAATAAAAAACCTTATTTAAAAACCTTAAGATGACAATACAGCACAAAACATAAGGAAATGCATGTTGAATATTGGTAACACTACAATATGGTACAATAACATTACTTAATGTATATTAACTAACCATGAGCAATACATTTGTTGCGGTGTTTGATAATCTTTGTTAACATTAGTTAAAAATATAGCTGTTTATTGTTACTTTACAGTGCATTAACTAATGTTAACAAGATTTTAATTAAGTATTAGTAAATGCTGAAATTAACATTAACAAAAAATAATTAAAGGCTGTTTACGTGCAGTTCATTATTAGTTCATGTTAACTAATGAAACGTTATAG
>NW_026607017.1:42500-50000 GCF_029890125.1 Rhinichthys klamathensis goyatoka | reverse complement strand
ATTCCCCCTCTGCGCTCCAAGCATTTAATAATCACTCCGCTCTGGGTTCTCCATTTACACTCCTCCCTCCCACTCCACTCCCAGTCCTCTCCCACTCCACTCCCACTCCACTCCCAGTCCTCTCCCACTCCGCTCCCACTCCACTCCCACTCCGCTCCCACTCAACTCCCACTCCACTCCCACTCCGCTCCCACTCCACTCCCACTCCCACTCCGCTCCCACTCCGCTCCCACTCCACTCCCACTCCACTCCCACTCCACTCCCACTCCACTCCCACTCCACTCCCACTCCGCTCCCACTCCACTCCCACTCCACTCCCACTCCGCTCCCACTCCACTCCCACTCCGCTCCCACTCAACTCCCACTCCACTCCCACTCCGCTCCCACTCCACTCCCACTCCCACTCCGCTCCCACTCCGCTCCCACTCCACTCCCACTCCACTCCCACTCCACTCCCACTCCGCTCCCACTCCACTCCCACTCCGCTCCCACTCCACTCCCACTCCACTCCCACTCCGCTCCCACTCCACTCCCACTCCGCTCCCACTCAACTCCCACTCCACTCCCACTCCGCTCCCACTCCACTCCCACTCCCACTCCGCTCCCACTCCACTCCCACTCCGCTCCCACTCCACTCCCACTCCGCTCCCACTCCACTCCCACTCCGCTCCCACTCCGCTCCCACTCCACTCCCACTCCACTCCCACTCCGCTCCCACTCGGCTCCCACTCCACTCCCAGTCCTCTCCCACTCCGCTCCCAGTCCACTCCCAGTCCACTCCCACTCCGCTCCCAGTCCACTCCCACTCCACTCCCACTCCGCTCCCACTCCGCTCCCACTCCCACTCCGCTCCCACTCCGCTCCCACTCCCACTCCGCTCCCACTCCACTCCCACTCCACTCCCACTCCACTCCCACTCCGCTCCCACTCCACTCCCACTCCGCTCCCACTCCACTCCCACTCCGCTCCCACTCCACTCCCAGTCCACTCCCACTCCACTCCCACTCCACTCCCACTCCCACTCCCACTCCACTCCCAGTCCACTCCCACTCCACTCCCACTCCACTCCCACTCCGCTCCCAGTCCACTCCCACTCCGCTCCCAGTCCGCTCCCACTCCGCTCCCACTCCACTCCCAGTCCTCTCCCACTCCGCTCCCAGTCCACTCCCAGTCCTCTCCCACTCCGCTCCCAGTCCACTCCCACTCCGCTCCCACTCCGCTCCCACTCCACTCCCAGTCCTCTCCCACTCCACTCCCACTCCACTCCCAGTCCTCTCCCACTCCGCTCCCAGTCCACTCCCAGTCCACTCCCACTCCGCTCCCAGTCCACTCCCACTCCGCTCCCACTCCCACTCCGCTCCCACTCCACTCCCAGTCCTCTCCCACTCCGCTCCCAGTCCACTCCCACTCCACTCCTACTCCGCTCCCACTCCACTCCCACTCCGCTCCCACTCCACTCCCAGTCCTCTCCCACTCCGCTCCCAGTCCACTCCCACTCCGCTCCCACTCCATTCCCACTCCTCTCCCACTCCGCTCCCAGTCCACTCCCACTCCGCTCCCAGTCCACTCCCACTCCGCTCCCAGTCCACACCCACTCCGCTCCCACTCCACTCCCACTCCGCTCCCAGTCCACTCCCACTCCGCTCCCACTCCACTCCCACTCCGCTCCCAGTCCACTCCCACTCCGCTCCCAGTCCACACCCACTCCGCTCCCAGTCCACTCCCACTCCCACTCCACTCCGCTCCCACTCCTCTCCACTCCTCGCTCCGAAATGTGAGGTTATACATTTCATACAACATGTTTTGTATTATTTAAAGTGACGTTGTTGAAATGGTTTGGTGTGTTTCCATAAACACTGACCCTCGTCACCCAATACAGCATGAGTGTGTTCTGTGCAGGTCATCAGTGTGAAGAGAGTTTCTGAAGGACTTCTGCTGGACCTGTGATGAGCGTCAGAAGACCAGCAGAATGATGCAGAACACACACTCACTCACACACACAATCTTAAAGTAATATCTTTAATAGTAATAGAAAGGAAAATGGAAAAATGCACAATGCTTTGCATGTTTAATCTGTGTCATGACAGGACTTCACATACAGGATAGCCTGGATCTTGACGCTTCTCCTTGCATATATAATATAATATACAGTAATAAAATAGAACTTCCATCATTGTTTTACTCACTTGTCCCCTCTTATAAACAAATAATTTAAAAATTGAGACTGGTTTTAATCAATTATTAATTACAGCATTTGATTTCTGACATGTTTTCTGATCAAACTGATGCATATCATGAAATGCCTTTCACTGCAGCAATTTGTACAAACAGAGTCTGTAGGCCTACTATACGTGTTGTAGCCATTAAATAAGCACATTCAGTTTCATATCTGTTAAAATATTATAATGTTATTTTTTTCCATCTATGTTGATTATGAAAAGTGAACAGCATGAGTAAGATAGGATGCGCAATATATCGGGAGACATATGGAGTGGGTCAGACATGATTTGACCACTTCATTAAGGTTTGTTTTGTAGAAAGCCTTTCTTTAAAGTGAATTTCGTTTTGTATAAATTGTATCTTAATTTTAATAAAATTTTCATCAACCAATTGCCTGGATTTAATAAATAAGAAGCAAATATAGCAGACAATATCGTGACACGGAGGCGCTGGCGCGGTCACTTGCATTGCACGTGAACTGGAGCATCTCATCATAAACTAACCGAAACTCAGCGTATGCCTCACAGACATGAGAAATATATCTATAGAGAGACTGAAATGTCTTTAAACAAAACAATTCAAAACGAAAAGAAATACTCTCTGATTATGTAATCCATTATTTCTCTCTATAGACGCGTTCACTACGGAGATGGCGATCGTCCACTTCATCTCTGCAGCCGACACTGACACAGAAAACACTCGTTTATTAATAAAAACCGATGCACGCGCGTCACCGGATTTACAAATGCACATCTTGCTTGTTGCATGCAGACATATTCTGTCGAAATAACGAGATATGTTTAAATAACATTATTAATAATAATAATAAATCTTTAAGAATATTTGATTGAATACTGAATGTTGTGCTTGTTCAATTTAATAAAATTAAAACTTTAATTGTGACAATTAAAATAATTGAATATTAAATACTGAGTGGCCAAGTTTTGCTAATTTATTAATAGTTTGTATATACACTACCGTTCAAAAGTTTGGGGTCAGTGAGAATTTTATTTTTATTTTTTGGAGGAAAGAAATCAATACTTTTATTTATCAAGGACAGTAAAGACATTTATAATGTTACAAAAGATTCTATTTCAAACAAATGCTGTTCTTTTAAACTTCCTATTCATCAAAGAATCCTAAAAAACAACAAAAAAAACTGTACAACTGACAGACCAACAACTCTTTCAAAACTTTCAACATTGATAATAATAATAAATGTTTCTTGAGCATCAAATCCTCATATTATACTGATTTGTGAAGGATCATTTGACACTGAAGACACTGGCACTGGTGATGCTGAAAATTCAGCTTTGATCACAGGAATAAATTACACTTTACTATATATTCACACAGAAAACAGCGGATTTACACTGGAGTAATATTTAATACTATAACTGATTTTTGTTGTATTTTTAATCAAATAAGCTCAGCCATGGTTAGCAGAAGAGAATTCTTTTAAAAGTATTTAAAATCGTACCGACCCCAAACTTTTGAACGGTAGTGTATATATATATATTTACACTTTTAATGTAATGCGTTACGTTAGCTTGTGTTCTCATCTGAGCTGGACTTGATTGATTTTAATAAACAAAAAACCTGAAGTTCTGTATTTTAGTCAAATGTAAAGGGTGTAATGTGTTCTAGACGTCTCACAATGATATCTGTGTGTGTGTGTGTGTGTGTGTGAGAGAGTGTGTGTGTGTGTAATTAAGATTCAATTCAGGTTTATTTATTGCGCTTTTCACAATACACATCATTTCAAAGCAGCTTTACAGAAAGTGCACGAGTCCACATTACAGTTTACAGTGATCTGTTATCAGTGGACACTAAGTTATGTAGAACATATACAAAATCACAGTTAGCGAAAAATGTAGAAATTTAAACAATGTAGTAATTTAATGCAGATAATGAGCTCATTGAATCAAAGTCAAAAATCTGATCAAGATGTGTTTTAAATTTTATGTTGATGTCTGAAAGAATAATCCGTCGATTTTTTATGTTTTTTTATAATGCATGTTAAAGCCGTTTTGCGCTCCAGCTGTTGGTGGCAGTAATGCGCCAAATACGGTTCGGCCAAACAGCCAGCAAACAAGAAAAGGCCTGACTGCGCATGCGCGGAGGTCAGACAGCCAAAATGGCGGCGAGTAACGGCGGCGGGATGGAGGTGGACGCGACAGGTGAGAAATTCACTCGCGAGCGTCACTCAACGCGCTTCATTAATGACAGACTCACTTCACGAACATTAAGCAACACACACGATCGCTTTACTGAAATCTCAGATCTCCAAGAACGGCCTGTGAGGCTCGCGCTGTTACTGACTGATGACGCAGGCTCGGGCTTGGTTCTGATTGGACAGCGACCGTCATAACTCCCGCCTCCTGGCCGGAGTCTCTCCTGTGATTGGCCGCGTCTGTTGCTCAGATCTGATGTTTTGGTTTTTGACGCTGTCATTTAAAGTTCATAGCAAACGGCTGAACTCTCGTCCTCAGGAGTATTACTGACCAAACTGATCTGAAGATATACATGTAATTATTCAGTATTAGAGTCATTAAAACGTGTCAAATCAAAGATCTGAATTACTTAATTTCAGTCGGTATAAATTAATCTGTCATACTTAAATATAATGAATGAAATGGGCACAAAGAGAAAGTTGTAGATATTTCAGAATGTTTATGTGGCTGAAGGTGTGTTTTGGCCACACTTTATATACATACATTAAAAAATGATTTAATTGTTAGTACAATGTACTTATTGTGTTGATGTTGTATTGCAAAACTCTTGTGGGTTACGGGAAGGTCAACAGTGTAATTATAGATGTAATTACAGGAATTAACTACTATTTTTTAAATATAATTACATTATAAAAACATGCATGTACACAATAAGTGCATTGTATCAAAGTAATAGATTAAATGTTATTATATAGCACATCAGTTAAAGACACCTAATATAAACTGGGACCTGTTAATCATCAGAAATTTTCTCAGAACCATCATATAGTAATAGACAAAAATGTATGTGTGTGTGTGTGTGTGTGCAGCGAGCCCCAGTGTGATGGCGTCGGGTGTAACAGGCAGTGTGTCTGTGGCGTTGCATCCGCTCGTCATCCTGAACATCTCCGATCACTGGATCCGGATCCGCTCGCAGGAGGGACGAGCCATTCAGGGTGAGTGTGTGTGTGTGTGTGTGTGTGTGTGTGTGTGTGTGTGTGCTGAGCTTCATAGTCTAACCCTCGTCCTCAAAGGTAAAAGCTGTTTACAGATGTAAAACAAAGGCATGTCTGTTTTGTGGGACTAGACCTGAGTCTGGTTTTTGTCATCATGAATCGCTGAGTTATGTGTGTGTGTGTGTGTGTGTGTGTGTGTGTGTAGTTGTTGGCGCTCTGATCGGGAAGCAGGAGGGAAGAAACATCGAGGTGATGAATTCATTCGAGCTTCTGTTTCACACCGCAGAGGATCAAATTCACATCGATAAAGAGTATTACTACACTAAAGAAGAGCAGTGTGAGTATACCACACACACACACACACACACACACACACTCACTCACACACACACGCACACACTCACTCACACACACACGCACACACTCACACTCACTCACTCACACACTCACTCACACACACACGCACACACTCACACTCACTCACTCACACACTCACTCACACACACACGCACACACTCATACTCACTCACTCACACACACACTCACACACACGCACACTCTCACACACGCACACACACTCACACACGCAAACTTACACACGCACACTCTACAGTTGTCAGAAAGTACCGACTTCGGTACTGAAATTTTAATAATGTGAGGCTTTGAGCGCTTTAGAGCGGAGTCATAAACGCCTCTGATTGGCCGTTGTGTTCACGAGCTCATCAGTCTGATTTGTGTAAAATTTCTGACAACTCTATCACACTCACACACTCACACTCACACACACACACACACACACTCATACACACATACAATCATGAGTATTAGTGTCAGAGAGTATGAGTGTGTGAGTTTGAGTGTGTGTGTGTGTAAGTGAGTGAGTGTGTGTGTATTAGTGACGCTGTTTTTCCTCTTTCAGTCAAGCAGGTTTTTAAGGAAATGGAGTTTCTGGGCTGGTACACGACTGGTGGCGCTCCTGACCAATCAGATATCCACATTCATAAGCAGGTGGGCGGAGCTACAGACGAAGCACCTCCCATCAGTGTGTGTTGTGTCATACTGAAGATGTGTGTGTGTTTTTATAGGTGTGTGAGATCATCGAGAGTCCGCTGTTTCTGAAGCTGAACCCCATGACCAAACACACTGACGTGAGTCACATACACACACACTCACACACTCATACTCACACTCACACTCACACACTCATACTCACACACATACTCGCACTTACACACTCACACTCACACACAGAATGTGTTTCTGAATCCTGACCTTTGACCCATTCTGTGCAGTTGCCAGTCAGCGTGTTTGAGTCTGTGATTGACATCATCAGTGGAGAGGTGAGTGAGTGTGTGAGTGTGTGTGTGTGTCTGTGTGTAGTTGTGTTTGTGGTCTTGATCGCATCATTTTTAACTTAGAACTTATTGAACAAGAATGTGCAAATGTTTCTATATGTTTGTGTTAAACTCGTGATGAAAGTGAAGTAGCGCTGGTCTCCTCTATTGTGTCGTATATCGAGAGAAACGCTTCAGGAACAGGAGCACATGTGGGCGGGGCTTGATTGTGTCTGGGGAACTGATTGGCTGGTTGGATGGTTGTGGTTTGCTATTGGCTGATCTCATGTGAGTGACAGGTTAAAGCCCCGCCCACATCATCAGAGAAGAGAAGCTGCACGAGGAACTGATTCTGATTCAACATTATTAACACTATAATGATCATCGATACATTTTTTTTACAAATATTGCAATATTTCATGAAATAAAAAGAATTGTCCATTTTGATTTGACGGTGACTTTAAGGAGCTTATGACTGTCATGAGTTGCAGTATTGAGGTTCAGTAAACGTCTGTGTGCCACAAGACACAATCAAAATAATCTTTTAGTTTTTCAATATTAGTACAGTCACTCCAAACGGAGTAAAATGCCACCGTGAGCTCTGTGATCAGCGCATGTTCAGCTGATCGGATCTTCCACATGACGATCACAGCTCGTCTGAAACCTCTGTGGTTCGGAGGTCAGAGGTCGTGAGCGTCTGTCCTGTGTCGATCTCGCTAGGCGACGATGCTGTTCGCTGAGCTACCGTACACACTCGCCACCGAAGAGGCCGAGCGC
>NW_026607017.1:7500-40000 GCF_029890125.1 Rhinichthys klamathensis goyatoka | reverse complement strand
CACTCATACTCACACACTCATACTTAAACACTCACACTCACACACTCATACTTAAACACTCATACTCACACACTCATACACTCATACTCACACACTCATACACTCATACTCACACACTCATACTTAAACACTCATACTCACACACTCATACACTCACACTCACACACTCATACTTAAACACTCATACTCACACACTCATACACTCATACTCACACACTCATACACTCATACTCACACACTCATACTTAAACACTCATACTCACACACACACACTCTCACACTCACTCTTACTTAAACACTCACACTCTCACACTCACACACTCACACTCACTCACACTCACACACTCGTACACTCATACTCACACACTCATACACTCATACTCACACACTCATACACTCACACTCACACACTCATACTTAAACACTCATACTCACACACTCATACACTCATACTTAAACACTCATACTCACACACTCATACACTCATACTCACACACTCATACTTAAACACTCATACTCACACACTCATACACTCATACTCACACACTCACACACTCATACTCACACACTCATACTTAAACACTCACACTCACACACTCATACTTAAACACTCATACTCACACACTCATACACTCATACTCACACACTCATACACTCATACTCACACACTCATACACTCATACTCACACACTCATACACTCATACTCACACACTCATACACTCATACTCACACACACACTCATACTCACACACTCATACACTCATACTCACACACTCACACACTCATACTCACACACTCATACTCACACACTCGTACTCACACACTCGTACACTCATACTCACACACTCATACTTAAACACTCATACTCACACACTCATACACTCATACTCACACACTCATACACTCATACTCACACACTCATACTTAAACACTCATACTCACACACTCATACACTCATACTCACACACTCATACTTAAACACTCATACTCACACACTCATACACTCATACTCACACACACACACTCATACTCACACACTCATACTTAAACACTCACACTCACACACTCATACTTAAACACTCATACTCACACACTCATACACTCATACTCACACACTCATACTTAAACACTCATACTCACACACTCATACACTCACACTCACACACTCATACTTAAACACTCATACTCACACACTCATACACTCATACTCACACACTCATACACTCATACTCACACACTCATACTTAAACACTCATACTCACACACACTCTCACACTCACTCTTACTTAAACACTCACACTCTCACACTCACACACTCACACTCACTCACACTCACTCATACTCACACACTCGTACACTCATACTCACACACTCATACACTCATACTCACACACTCATACACTCACACTCACACACTCATACTTAAACACTCATACTCACACACTCATACACTCATACTCACTCTTACTTAAACACTCACACTCTCACACTCACACACTCACACTCACTCACACTCACACACTCGTACACTCATACTCACACACTCATACACTCATACTCACACACTCATACACTCACACTCACACACTCATACTTAAACACTCATACTCACACACTCATACACTCATACTTAAACACTCATACTCACACACTCATACACTCATACTCACACACTCATACTTAAACACTCATACTCACACACTCATACACTCATACTCACACACTCACACACTCATACTCACACACTCATACTTAAACACTCACACTCACACACTCATACTTAAACACTCATACTCACACACTCATACACTCATACTCACACACTCATACACTCATACTCACACACTCATACACTCATACTCACACACTCATACACTCATACTCACACACTCATACACTCATACTCACACACACACTCATACTCACACACTCATACACTCATACTCACACACTCACACACTCATACTCACACACTCATACTCACACACTCGTACTCACACACTCGTACACTCATACTCACACACTCATACTTAAACACTCATACTCACACACTCATACACTCATACTCACACACTCATACACTCATACTCACACACTCATACTTAAACACTCATACTCACACACTCATACACTCACACTCACACACTCATACTTAAACACTCATACTCACACACTCATACACTCATACTCACACACTCATACACTCATACTCACACACTCATACTTAAACACTCATACTCACACACTCATACACTCATACTCACACACTCATACTTAAACACTCATACTCACACACTCATACACTCATACTCACACACACACACTCATACTCACACACTCATACTTAAACACTCACACTCACACACTCATACTTAAACACTCATACTCACACACTCATACACTCATACTCACACACTCATACTTAAACACTCATACTCACACACTCATACACTCACACTCACACACTCATACTTAAACACTCATACTCACACACTCATACACTCATACTCACACACTCATACACTCATACTCACACACTCATACTTAAACACTCATACTCACACACACTCTCACACTCACTCTTACTTAAACACTCACACTCTCACACTCACACACTCACACTCACTCACACTCACTCATACTCACACACTCGTACACTCATACTCACACACTCATACACTCATACTCACACACTCATACACTCACACTCACACACTCATACTTAAACACTCATACTCACACACTCATACACTCATACTTAAACACTCATACTCACACACTCATACACTCATACTCACACACTCATACTTAAACACTCATACTCACACACTCATACACTCATACTCACACACTCACACACTCATACTCACACACTCATACTTAAACACTCACACTCACACACTCATACTTAAACACTCATACTCACACACTCATACACTCATACTCACACACTCATACACTCATACTCACACACTCATACACTCATACTCACACACTCATACACTCATACTCACACACACACTCATACTCACACACTCATACACTCATACTCACACACTCACACACTCATACTCACACACTCGTACTCACACACTCGTACACTCATACTCACACACTCATACTTAAACACTCATACTCACACACTCATACTCACACACTCATACTTAAACACTCATACTCACACACTCATACTCACACACTCATACACTCATACTCACACACTCATACTCACACACTCGTACTCACACACTCGTACACTCATACTCACACACTCATACACTCATACTCACACACTCATACACTCATACTCACACACTCATACACTCATACTCACACACTCATACTCACACACTCATACTCACACACTCATACTCACACACTCGTACTCACACACTCGTACTCACACACTCGTACACTCATACTCACACACTCATACTCATACACTCATAGGCCCTGTCCCATTTCTCCCCCCTTTAAACTTCCACTTGGTTTTGAGTGCCCTCGAAAGTAAAGTCCCCTCAACGAGGGAAGTGGAGTTGAAGATCTTTCCCTATGAAATGGGACACCACTATATGCAAATTAGCGCAGCAATCCTCAATACGTCACGCGCAGCGTCAAAGTGTCTACTACTTCTACTACTATTTTCATTCATAAAATTGCCGGTTCCAGTTGTTGTGTTGCCTGTTGTGTGGGCTGTTTTCGTTTATCTACATCTGATGAATCAACAGAGAAGACATGTGGAATATAGAAGACGCATTTCCGGTAATTTTGCCATATATTTGTTTGTATCTGATCGTTTAGAAGCGCACACAAAACCCAAAGTTTGCTTGTCTAACGTTAGTTGCAATCCGTTTCCGAACGCGCGCGCGCCGCCATGGGAACCGGGGCAACGTCTCTTGCGCGGATCATTGTGCTTTTAGTAGCTGTTTTTACTACCAACGTCCCGCAATTTAGAAACCGCAGACACTGCACTTTACAACAATCACCGATTGTGCTCAGTGCTGATTCTGACGTTAGGTTTGGGTTTAGAGAGAAATGACAGCGCGCTGTGAAGGGAAGATGATGCGCTAGACGAACGCGGCTAGTTTTGAAAAATTTTACCTCACATATCTTCTTTTTATAATCCTTGGAAGCCAAAATCGAAAATAAAATTAGATTAACTAACTTACCCAGATCAGATGTATATTTGATTTGCTTTTGAAGCACTCGGCAGATATCATATGAACATCGTCAGATAGCTTCGTGAAATATTTTCTAACATTAGTGTTGAAAACTCAACAGTCCATTGGATGGGCATCAAACTAACATATTCCAACAAATTTCGACATTTTAACATGCGTATTTGCGAAAATATACTTAAAATAAAATTGTTCCTTTCCAGCGGTGTCCGCCATCTTAGTTGAAAAATTTGACCGGCTCGCTGAGTTCGCAAGGTATCCTGGGTAATTTCATCTTCCACTTCGTTTTAAGCCTGCATCGGACCGCACTATGTTTTGAGGGTTGATTTTAAGGGGAGAATAGCACTCCCCCTTGCTCTTTGGAGTATTGGGACACCCTAGCCCTACACGAGAACGCGCAAAAACAAGGGTTAGGGCAGAAATCTAGGGTAAGGGGAGGTATTGGGACGCAGCCATACTCACACACTCATACTCACACACTCATACTCACACACTCACACACTCATACTCACACACTCGTACTCACACACTCGTACACTCGTACTCACACACTCGTACACTCATACTCACACACTCATACTCACACACTCATACTCACACACTCACACACTCATACTCACACACTCGTACTCACACACTCGTACACTCGTACTCACACACTCGTACACTCATACTCACACACTCATACACTCATACTCACACACTCATACACTCATACTCACACACTCATACACTCATACTCACACACTCATACACTCATACTCACACATCATACTCACACACTCATACACTCATACTCACACACTCATACACTCATACTCACACACTCATACTCACACACTCGTACTCACACACTCGTACACTCATACTCACACACTCATACACTCATACTCACACACTCATACACTCATACTCACACACTCATACTCACACACTCATACTCACACACTCGTACTCACACACTCGTACACTCATACTCACACACTCATACACTCATACTCACACACTCATACTCACACACTCGTACTCACACACTCGTACGCTCATACTCACACACTCATACTTAAACACTCGTACTCACACACTCATACACTCATACTCACACACTCATACTTAAACACTCATACTCACACACTCATACACTCATACTCACACACTCATACACTCATACTCACACACTCGTACACTCATACTCACACACACACACTCTCACACTCACTCATACTTAAACACTCATACTCACACTCATACTCACACACTCGTACACTCATACTCACACACTCATACACTCATACTCACACACTCATACACTCATACTCACACACTCATACACTCGTACTCACACACTCATACTTAAACACTCATACTCACACACTCATACTCACACTCTCATACTCACTCACACACTCATACTCACACACTCATACTCACACACTCATACTCACACACTCATACTCACACTCTCATACTCACTCACACACTCATACTCACACACTCATACTCACACACTCATACTCACACACTCACACACTCATACACTCACACACTCGTACACTCACACACTCGTACACTCATACTCACTCACACACTCATACTCACACACTCATACTCACACACTCGTACACTCATACTCTCACAGACTCATACTCACACACTCATACTCACACACTCGTACACTCATACTCTCACACACTCATACTTAAACACTCATACTCACACTCTCATACTCACACTCACACACTCATACTCACACACACACACTCTCACACTCACTCTTACTTAAACACTCATACTCACACTCTCACACTCACACACTCATACTCACACACTCATACTCACACACACACACTCTCACACTCACTCTTACTTAAACACTCATACTCACACTCTCACACTCACACACTCACACTCACTCACACTCGTACACTCATACTCACACACTCATACTTAAACACTCATACTCACACACTCATACACTCATACTCACACACTCATACACTCATACTCACACTCACACACTCATACTTAAACACTCATACTCACACACTCATACACTCATACTCACACACTCATACTCACACACTCATACACTCATACTCACACACTCATACACTCATACTCACACACTCATACTCACACACTCGTACTCACACATTCATACTCACACTCATACTCACACACTCATACTCACACACTCATACTCACACTCATACTCACACACTCATACTCACACTCATACTCACACATTCATACTCACACACTCATACTCACACACTCATACTCACACTCATACTCACACACTCATACTCACACTCATACTCACACACTCATACTCACACTCATACTCACACATTCATACTCACACACTCATACTCACACATTCATACTCACACTCATACTCACACATTCATACTCGCACTCATACTCACACACTCATACTCACACTCATACTCACACACTCATACTCACACACTCATACTCACACTCATACTCACACATTCATACTCACACACTCATACTCACACATTCATACTCACACACTCATACTCACACACTCATACTCACACTCATACTCACACACTCATACTCACACTCATACTCACACATTCATACTCACACTCATACTCACACACTCATACTCACACACTCATACTCACACATTAACTCACACACTCATACTCACACATTCATACTCACACACTCATACACTCATACTCACACACTCATACTCACACACTCGTACTCACACACTCGTACTCACACACTCGTACTCACACACTCATACTCACACACTCATACTCACACACTCACACTCATACTCACACACTCATACTCACACACTCATACACTCATACTCATACACTCATACTCACACATTCATACTCACACTCATACTCACACACTCATACTCACACACTCATACTCACACACTCATACACTCATACTCACACACTCATACACTCATACTCACACACTCGTACTCACACATTCATACTCACACACTCATACTCACACACTCATACTCACACATTCATACTCACACACTCATACTCACACATTCATACTCACACTCATACTCACACACTCATACTCACACACTCACACACTCATACACTCATACTCACACACTCATACTCACACACTCATACACTCATACTCACACTCATACTCACACACTCATACTCACACACTCATACTCACACTCATACTCACACATTCATACTCACACACTCATACTCACACACTCATACTCACACATTCATACTCACACACTCATACTCACACATTCATACTCACACTCATACTCACACACTCATACTCACACACTCATACACTCATACTCACACACTCATACTCACACACTCATACACTCATACTCACACACTCATACTCACACACTCGTACTCACACATTCATACTCACACTCATACTCACACACTCATACTCACACTCATACACACATTCATACTCACACACTCATACTCACACTCATACTCACACACTCATACTCACACTCATACTCACACTCATACTCACACTCATACTCACACTCATACTCACTCTCACACTCACACATTCATACTCACACTCATACTCACACACTCATACTCACACATTCATACTTATACTCACACTCACACACTCATACTCATACTCACACTCATACTCACACACTCATACTCACACATTCATACTCATACTCACACTCATACTCACACTCATACTCACACACTCATACTCACACTCACACACTCATACTCACATTCATACTCACACTCATACTCACACATTCATACTCACACTCATACTCACACTCATACTCACACACTCTCACTCACACTCATACTCGCACACTCATACTCACACTCATACTCACACTCATACTCACACATTCATACTCACACTCATACTCGCACACTCATACTCACACTCATACTCGCACACTCATACTCACACTCATACTCGCACACTCATACTCACACTCACACTCATACTCACACATTCATACTCACACTCATACTCACACACTCATACTCACACATTCATACTTATACTCACACTCACACACTCATACTCACACTCATACTCACACTCATACTCACACACTCATACTCACACATTCATACTCATACTCACACTCATACTCACACTCACACACTCATACTCACACTCACACACTCATACTCACATTCATACTCACACTCATACTCACACATTCATACTCACACTCATACTCACACATTCATACTCATACTCACACTCTCACTCACACTCATACTCGCACACTCATACTCACACATTCATACTCATACTCACACTCTCACTCACACTCATACTCGCACACTCATACTCACACTCACACTCATACTCGCACACTCATACTCACACTCATACTCACACTCATACTCACACATTCATACTCACACTCATACTCGCACACTCATACTCACACTCATACTCGCACACTCATACTCACACTCACACATTCATACTCACACTCATACTCACACACTCATACTCACACTCACATTCATACTCACACTCATACTCTCACACTCATACTCACACACTCACACATTCATACTCACACTCATACTCACACACTCATACTCACACTCACACTCATACTCACACTCATACTCACACACTCATACTCACACTCACACTCACATTCATACTCACACTCAAACTCACACACTCATACTCACACTCACATTCATACTCACACTCATACTCACACACTCATACTCACACTCACACTCACACTCACATTCATACTTACACTCATACTCACACACTCATACTCACACTCACTCACTCACACACAAACTCTTCAGACGCTTGATCGGATGAATCACATTTACACACTGTGACTGAGGTACTGTTGTCTGATCTGAGTGTGTGTGTCCTCAGCAATGTAATGACGTGGGTCTGATGGCGTATCTGGGATCCATCACCAAAACCTGCAACAGCATGAATCAGTTCATCAACAAGTTTAACGTCCTGTACGACCGTCAGGGCATCGGCCGGCGCATGAGAGGCCTGTTCTTCTGAAACACTCCGTCTTCTGCTCTCTCCCATCATACCCTGTGCTCTCTCGCCCATCATACCCTGTGCTCTCTCTCCCACCATACCCTGTGCTCTCTCTCCCACCATACCCTGTGCTCTCTCTCCCACCATACCCTGTGCTCTCTCTCCCACCATACCCTGTGCTCTCTCTCCCATAATACCCTGTGCTCTCTCGCCCATCATACCCTGTGCTCTCTCTCCCATCATACCCTGTGCTCTCTCTCCCACCATACCCTGTGCTCTCTCTCCCACCATACCCTGTGCTCTCTCTCCCACCATACCCTGTGCTCTCTCTCCCACCATACCCTGTGCTCTCTCTCCCATAATACCCTGTGCTCTCTCGCCCATCATACCGTGCTCTCTCTCCCACCATACCCTGTGCTCTCTCTCCCATAATACCCTGTGCTCTCTCTCCCACCATACCCTGTGCTCTCTCTCCCACCATACCCTGTGCTCTCTCTCCCATCATACCCTGTGCTCTCTCGCCCACCATACCCTGTGCTCTCTCTCCCACCATACCCTGTGCTCTCTCGCCCATAATACCCTGTGCTCTCTCTCCCACCATACCCTGTGCTCTCTCTCCCATCATACCCTGTGCTCTCTCGCCCATAATACCCTGTGCTCTCTCTGACTGTTCCTGCTGTTTGACAAATAAACATGTTTTTGTGCGAGACTGTCTGTTTATCATTGCCTGTGCATGTCCAGATATGAGACTCAACCCTCGAGTCGGGTTTATTTATGATACAGATTCTTGCAGAGCTGTTTATAAAACATCTGGTGCTCATCCTCCATCAGATGAGCGTCTGTAGATCACTGCTCCTGCCTAACACACACTAACACACACTTTAGCCCACGAGATCTGTCGTTACACTGATCTCCGTCTGGAAACTAGAGTTTATAGCAAACTTCTTACATATTTATTAAAACAATGTAGTGTTTGATAAATATTAAAACAATATTTCCCAGATGAAAGTAATTTAAAAACAGTGCTGTTTTATGAGCTCAGTTACCAGGCGAGTGAGACACATCATCAATAAGTCCCAAACAGAAGTCTTCATTTTTAATAAGTTCAAAAGACATTAATGCAAAATCTACTGATTCACACATTAGATTTATAAAGAAATGTTAATAAGCTGCACCAAAACCGTTAGTGCTAACACCACAAGAGTTAATAACAGTGTGAGCGTGTGTAAGTGAGTGAGACGGAGAGTGTGTGTGTGTGTTGGAGAGAGAGTGTGTGAGTATGTGTGTTTATTGTGTGTATGCTCGCTCAGCATCTGTGTGTTGGAGTGAGTGTGTGTTTGAGAGTGTGAGTGTGTGTTTGAGAGTGTGAGTGTGTGTTTGAGAGTGTGAGTGTGTGTTTGAGAGTGTGAGTGTGAGTGTGTGTTTGAGAGTGTGAGTGTGTGTTGGAGTGAGAGTGTGTGAGTGTGTGTGTGTTAATTGTGTGTATGCTCGCTCAGCATCTGTGTGTTGGTGTGTGTGTGTGTTTATTGTGCCTATGCTCAGCATCTGTGTGTTGGAGTGTGAGTGTGTGTTGGAGTGAGAGTGTGTGTTGGAGTGAGTGTGTGTTTGAGAGAGTGTGTGTTTGAGAGTGTGAGTAAGTGTTTGGAGTGAGTGTGTGTTTGAGAGTGTGAGTGTGTGTTTGAGAGTGTGAGTGTGTGTTTGAGAGTGTGAGTGTGTGTTTGAGAGTGTGAGTGTGTGTTGGAGTGTGAGTGTGTGTTGGAGTGTGAGTGTGTGTTTGGAGTGAGTGTGTGTTTGAGAGTGTGAGTGTGTGTTTGAGAGTGTGAGTGTGTGTTTGAGAGTGTGAGTGTGTGTTTGAGAGTGTGAGTGTGTGTTTGAGAGTGTGTGTTTGAGAGTGTGTGTTGGAGTGTGAGTGTGTGTTTGAGAGTGTGAGTGTGTGTTTGAGAGTGTGAGTTTGAGAGTGTGAGTGTGAGTGTGTGTTTGAGAGTGTGAGTGTGTGTTGGAGTGAGAGTGTGTGAGTGTTTATTGTGTGTATGCTCGCTCAGCATCTGTGTGTTGGTGTGTGTGTGTGTTTATTGTGCCTATGCTCAGCATCTGTGTGTTGGAGTGTGAGTGTGTGTTGGAGTGAGAGTGTGTGTGTGTGTGTCTATTGTGTGTATGCTCGCTCAGCATCTGTGTGTTGGAGTGTGAGTGTGTGTTGGAGTGAGAGTGTGTGTGTGTGTGTCTATTGTGCCTATGCTCAGCATCTGTGTGTTGGAGTGAGAGTGTGTGTGTGTGTGTGTGTGTGTTTATTGTGTGTATGCTCGCTCAGCATCTGTGTGTTGGAGTGTGAGTGTGTGTTGGAGTGAGAGTGTGTGTGTGTGTGTGTGTGTAATAGGCTGGGATAGTAAATCAAAGTAAAGTTTATAAAAAAATTAAAAAAAAAAACTTTGCTCCACCCTCAACAACAGTCATGCTGACATGTGCCTCAGTTCTTCGTTTTTTTAATAAAAATGACTAAATTCACACACTTTTACGATGTTTTTGGGATTCAAACTGTTGGACAGCTAATTCAGAAAAATACTTTCAAAATGTAAGACTTTATAAAGCCGTGATAAGACTTTTTAATACTTTTTAAGGGTCTTAATTTTCCCAAAATTGATTTATCACCTTTTAATACTTTTCAAGACCCCGCGGATACCCTGAGTGAGAGTGTGTGTGTGTGGAGTGAGAATGTGTGTGTGTTTATTGTGCCTATGCTCAGCATCTGTGTGTTGGAGTGTGAGTGTGTGTTGGAGTGAGAGTGTGTGTGTGTGTGTGTTTATTGTATGCTCGCTCAGCATCTGTGTGTTGGAGTGAGTGTGTGTTGGAGTGTGAGTGTGTGTTGGTGTGAGTGTGTGTTGGAGTGAGAGTGTGTGTGTGTGTGTATGCTCGCTCAGCATCTGTGTGTTGGAGTGTGAGTGTGTGTTGGAGTGAGTGTGTGTTGGAGTGAGAGTGTGTGTGTGTGTGTATGCTCGCTCAGCATCTGTGTGTTGGAGTGTGAGAGTGTGTTGGAGTGTGAGTGTGTGTTGGAGTGAGAGTGTGTGTGTGTGTGTATGCTCGCTCAGCATCTGTGTGTTGGAGTGTGAGTGTGTGTTGGAGTGAGTGTGTGTTGGAGTGAGAGTGCGAGTGTGTGTTGGAGTGAGAGTGTGTGTGTGTGTGTATGCTCGCTCAGCATCTGTGTGTTGGAGTGTGAGAGTGTGTTGGAGTGTGAGTGTGTGTTGGAGTGAGAGTGCGAGTGTGTGTTGGAGTGAGAGTGTGTGTGTGTGTTTATTGTATGCTCGCTCAGCATCTGTGTGTTGGAGTGAGAGTGTGTGTGTGTGTGTATGCTCGCTCAGCATCTGTGTGTTGGAGTGTGAGAGTGTGTTGGAGTGTGAGTGTGTGTTGGAGTGAGAGTGCGAGTGTGTGTTGGAGTGAGAGTGTGTGTGTGTGTTTATTGTATGCTCGCTCAGCATCTGTGTGTTGGAGTGAGAGTGTGTGTGTGTGTGTATGCTCGCTCAGCATCTGTGTGTTGGAGTGTGAGTGTGTGTTGGAGTGAGTGTGTGTTGGAGTGAGAGTGTGTGTGTGTGTGTATGCTCGCTCAGCATCTGTAAACCTCTTTAAACACTCCCAGCTGTGCAGGTCCAGCTAATGATCTGGGATCTGCTGCTGTTAGCAGAGCCTCTCGGCGTGAAGCTTCACGAGCGTCTGCTTCCTGAAACACAACTGATGCAGGACAAACCCATTCCGCCCAGTTCAACTGTTTTACTGTTTTATTGATGTTTCTGAACATGAATTATGAAGCATGAAACACACAATGAAATGAGCCGGTCAGTGCGGCTCTATGCGTCGGCTGAGGGGTAGGCGTGCCGGAGCGGGTCGTACAGCTCGGACCGGTAGTTGTAGGGATGAGGGTGGGAGTAATAGTACGGATGCGGGAGTTTCTTGCTGACGGGAAGCGGATCCGGATCGTCCTCTTCCGGAGCCGGAGCCGGAACCAGAACCTTACCCTTCACGGGCCGCGGCGGGTGCTCGATCAGGCAGTCGGGGTCCCAGTACGGGTCGCAGTCGAACTCCATGGCCTTGAAGAGCATGGGGGCGGGCGGAGGGGGCGGGGCCAGCTCAGGTGTTCTGGAGGGGGGCGGGGCAGGGGGCGGGGCCTCCAGACGGCAGCTGGGGTGGTAGCGCGGGTCGCACAGCACCGGCACGGCTCCGGTGGGCATGTACACGATGTGTGGTTTACACAGCGGGTCTTTACTGTTGCACAGATACACCACATCAGCCTGAGCCGGGGGCGGAGCCAGGCCTTTAACTGGGGCGGGGGGCGGAGCCTGGCCTTTAACTGGGGTGGGGGGCGGAGCCTGGCCTTTAACTGGGGCGGGGGGCGGGGCCTGCTTACACCCCTTGTCTTTGGCAGGGTCACACTTGGGAAGCGGTGGCAGAACCGGAAGGCCCAGTTTGCTCTGGTACTGGGCGGCGTTGGGCCCGTGGATGTGCTCCAGCTGCCTCATCTGCTGGTACAGCATCCGGATCCGGTCGATCTCGTACAGCTGCGGGGAAATACACTTGATCAATATATTATTAGTTGGGTTTGTCTGTTTTATCTTGTGAAGTGTCTGTGAAGCGTGTGTGTGTGTGTGTGTGAACGGTCTGTGAAGCGTGTCTGTGTGTGTGTGTGTGTGTGAACGGTCTGTGAAGCGTCTGTGAAGCGTGTGTGTGTCCGTGTTTGAGTGTGTGTGTGTGTGTGTCTGTGAAGCGTCTGTGTCTGTGTGTGTGTGTGTGCGTGTGTGTGTGAAGGGTCTGTGAAGCGTGTGTGTGTGTCCGTGTTTGAGTGTGCGTGTGTGTCTGTCTGTGAAGCGTCTGTGTGTGTGTGTGTGTGTGTGTGTTTGTCCGTGTGTGTGTGTGTTTGTCCGTGTGTGTGGTGTGTGTGTGTGTGAAGCATCTGTGTGTGTCCGTGTGTGAATGTGTCTGTCTGTGAAGCGTCTGTGTGTGTGTTTGTGTGTGTGTGTGTGTGTGTGTGTGTGTCTGTGAAGCGTCTGTGTCTGTGTGTCTGTGTGTGTGTCTGTGTGTGTGAGTGTGCGTGTGTGTCTGTCTGTGAAGCGTCTGTGTGTGTGTGTGTGTGTGTGTGTGTGTTTGTCCGTGTGTGTGTGTGTTTGTCCGTGTGTGTGTGTGTGTGTGTGTGTGAAGCATCTGTGTGTGTCCGTGTGTGAGTGTGCGTGTGTGTCTGTGTGTGTGTCTGTCTGTGAAGCGTCTGTGTGTGTGTGTGTGTGTGTGTGTGTGTGTGTGTGTCTGTCTGTGAAGCGTCTGTGTGTGTGTGTGTATGTGTGTGTGTCTGTCTGTCTGTGAAGCGTCTGTGTGTGTGTGTGTGTGTGTGTGTGTGTGTGTGTGTGTGTGTGTGTGTGAAGCGTCTTACGCCCTCGGTGTGTCCGATGCTGTTGTAATATCGGTAATACGCCTGGAAGTCTGGAGTCTGCCGGTACCACCGGGGATCAGCGCTGCGTTTGGGTCGCGAGCCGGACAGGAACTCATTCGCCTTGTTGGAGTCGATACTGACTGAAGCAACATCTAACACACACACACACACGGACACACACACACACACACACAGATGAAGCATTAAAATCGTTTTTCTGTATCTTCTTAAAAAACGTACGAGTGTGTGTTAAAGCTCTGAGACGAAGCCCAGAGGAACATCCATCCCTCCAGAACACCTAACCCATGTTCAGCCCGCGTGTGTGTGTGTGTGTGTGTGTGTGTGTGTGTGTGTGTGTGTGTGTGAAGCTAACCCTAACCCTTCCAGAACACCTAACCCATGTCCAGCCCGTGTGTGTGTGTGTGTGTGAGTGTGTGTGTGTGTGAAGCTAACCCTAACCCTTCCAGAACACCTAACCCATGTCCAGCCCGTGTGTGTGTGTGTGTGTGTGTGTGTGTGTGTGTGAAGCTAACCCTAACCCTTCCAGAACACCTAACCCATGTCCAGCCCGTGTGTGTGTGTGTGTGTGAGTGTGTGTGTGTGTGAAGCTAACCCTAACCCTTCCAGAACACCTAACCCATGTCCAGCCCGTGTGTGTGTGTGTGTGTGTGTGTGTGTGTGTGTGTGTGTGTGAAGCTAACCCTAACCCTTCCAGAACACCTAACCCATGTTCAGCCCGTGTGTGTGTGTGTGTGTGTGAGAGATAAAACATGACAATCTGGGGCTTGATATTGCAACAGAAACGTTTAACTCTCTCTTTTCCAGCACTTTAGACGCAGTTGCTCCATTGCGCTTAAAGAAGATTAAAGAAAATAGTCCAACGCCGTGGTACAGCGAGCACACTCAGGCCCTTAAGAGAGCAGCCAGAAACATGGAGCGCAACTGGAAGAAAACTAAACTAGAGGTATTTCGGATTTCATGGAAAGAGAGCTCGATTGCTTACAGAGAGGCTTTAAAAGCTGCTAGATCTGCTTATCTTTCAACCCTATTAGAAGAAAATAAACATAATCCTAGGTATTTATTTGAAACAGTGGCTAAACTAACGAAAAAGAAAGCTTCAACCCCAGAAGTGTCCAAGCAACACAGCAGTAATGACTTTATGAACTTCTTCACTTATAAGATCGATAATATTAGGGAGAAAATTATAACTATGCAACCGTCTACCACAGTATCGCATCAGGCATTGCATTGTAGTCTCCATGAGGAAAAATTTGATTCATTTGTTGCTATAGGAGAGGAAGAATTTTCTAAACTTGTTAATTCATCTAAATCGACAACTTGTATGTTAGACCCTATACCGACTAAGCTACTGAAAGAGATGCTTCCAGAGGTCATATATCCTCTTCTTACTATCGTTAATTCGTCTTTGTCTCTAGGATACGTACCAAAAACCTTTAAACTGGCTATGATAAAACCGCTTGTTAAAAAAACGCAACTTGATCATACAGAATTAGTCAATTACAGGCCGATCTCGAATCTGCCTTTTCTGTCAAAGATATTAGAAAAAGCAGTATCTTCACAACGGTGTTCCTTTCTAGAAAGAAATTATATCTGCGAGGATTTTCAGTCCGGATTTAGACCGTACCATAGCACTGAGACATCTCTCATTAGAGTCACAAATGATTTGCTCTTATCATCCGATCGTGGTTGTATCTCTCTATTAGTGTTACTTGATCTTAGTGCTGCATTTGACACTATTGACCACAACATTCTTTTAAATAGACTCGAAAACTATGTTGGCATTAGTGGAGTTGCACTAGCATGGTTTAAATCATACTTATCTGACCGTTATCAGTTTGTAGCAGTAAATGAAGAGATGTCTTATCGATCACAAGTTCAGTATGGCGTACCACAAGGCTCAGTACTAGGACCGCTGCTGTTCACTCTGTACATGCTACCATTAGGAGATATCATTAGGAAACATGGAGTTAGCTTTCACTGTTATGCCGATGATACTCAGCTCTTTATTTCTTCAAAACCCAATGAAACTTACCAATTCACAAAATTAACGGAATGCATAGCTAATATAAAAAATTGGATGACTAGAAATTTCCTACTACTAAATTCTGAAAAGACAGAGATTCTAATTATTGGACAAAAAACTTAATAAAAAACACGTAATAACCCAGAATACTGTCTAACACTTAATGGCTGCTGTGTCAAGTCTGCGTCGTCGGTTAGGAACCTGGGTGTGCTCTTTGATACCAACCTTTCTTTTGAAAGCCACGTGTCTAGTATCTGTAAAACCGCATTTTTCCATCTTAAAAATATATCTAAAATACGCCATATGCTCTCATTGGGAAATGCGGAACAATTAGTCCATGCGTTCATGACCTCAAGGCTAGATTACTGTAATGCTCTACTGGGTGGTTGCCCTGCACGCTTAATAAACAAACTACAGCTAGTTCAAAACGCCGCAGCTCGAGTTCTTACCAGAACCAGGAAGTATGACCATATTAGCCCGGTTCTGTCAACACTGCATTGGCTCCCTATTAAACATCGTATACATTTTTAAATATTGTTGATTACCTACAAAGCACTGAATGGTTTAGCTCCAGTACTTGAGCGAGCTCTTAACGCATTATAGTCCTTCACGTCTATTGCGATCTCAAAACTCCGGCCAGTTGATAATACCTAGAATATCTAAATCGACTGCTGGCGGGAGATCCTTTTCCTATTTAGCACCAAAACTTTGGAACAGTCTTCCTACCATTGTCCGGGAAGCAGACACACTCTGTCAGTTCAAAGCTAGACTAAAAACACATCTCTTTGACCTAGCATACACATAACACATTATAGACTTCGATAATTCAATGTTAGGCTGCATAGATTAGGTCAGCCGGAACTGGGAACACTTCCCTTAAATCCAGATGTACTCGCTACATCATAAGAAGAATGGCATCTACACTAATATTAGTGTCTTTGTTTATCCCGAGGTTTTTCCTCAGCCTGCCGGATCCAGGCCGTGTCCAGATCTGACGAGCGAGCTTTGCCTGGACCCGATGACAATGCAGTGCTGAAGTATCCACTATCCTCTCCCTATGGAGGATCCCTTTCCCACTCTACAGATAAAGCGTTATGAATTCCGGCTCGCGTACCCCGAAGTGATAAAATAAAACAAAATTCTGTATCAAAATTTATAGGCAAGAAAAGTAGTTTGTTTAGGCTGGGTTGTATGAATTACAAACCTGCGCACATATTTTAAAAAGCACATAACTATAGAATTCTGAATGAGCATGTGAACGCCGTCAGCGTTAATCACAGGTTCGCGTTTAAAGTCTGATCATTTCGACGGAGGTGAATCAATCAAAGTTAACTTTAGCTGGAAGTAACATTATTCAAGAACCGCTATAACGCCAAAACAATCTGTTACCTTAAATTGTATGTTTATCTCTGTAAAGCTGCTTTGAAACAATCCATTGTTAAAAGCGCTATATAAATGAAGATGACTTGACTTGACGTGTGTGTGTGTGTGTGTGTGTGTGTGTGTGTGAAGCTAACCCTAAAGCCTTGTTTATACTCGACGCGTCCTCACGAGCGCGAGTCTCCGCTGACTGCGCGCGCACCTCTCCATATGGACGAGGCGTTTATACTTGACGCGCTCGCCGTTGTGCTATTCTGTGAAACGACAGGGGGCGACTCGGAGTAATTCTCCTCTAAACCACCAGGAATCAGCAGTGAAGAAGTAGTTTGCCATTTATTAGTAGTTTATTAATTTCTGATTCATATAAAAAGAGTAATAAATGCAGTAGGTTTATTGTACTTTCACTGCATGTAAACTAGTAAACAACTGAAGCCTTATTGAAGAGTGTTTAAACCTTAATTTCATCAGCAGGGCTTACTTCTGCTATTGTAGGCTTATTTTGTAAATATAAGCAGTTACTTTAGACAAGTGCAAACTGGGTGCTTAATGTAAATGTGTTCCTATTCAAAAAATGAGAGGCTTTTATGGTCGCCCATCAATGCAAATGTCTCTGTGTATAGAAGGATCATAAACATGCTGGTACAGACGTACCAGTTCGGCCTGATTCGGCTCGAAGTCGTTCATCTTCGGATGCGGCGCCGCGCGCGATGTTACAAAAAGTGCCGTGCACACCGCCAGGCGAAATGGGGTCTCGCGCACCCAACGCGCACGACCGCCCACACCGCAATGACGTCATTTTTGCCGCGCGCACTTCGCGCTCTTGCGGACGCGTCGAGTATAAACAAGGCTTAACCCTTCCAGAACACCTAACCCATGTCCAGCTCGTGTGTGTGTGTGTGTGTGTGTGTGTGTGTGTGTGTGTGTCTGAAGCTAACCCTAACCCTTGCAGAACACCTAACCCATGTTCAGCCCGCGCGTGTGTGTGTGTGTGTGTGTGTGTGTGAAGCTAACCCTAACCCTTCCAGAACACCTAACCCATGACCAGCCCGTGTGTGTGTGTGTGTGTGTGTGTGTGTGTGTGAAGCTAACCCTAACCCTTGCAGAACACCTAACCCATGTTCAGCCCGCGTGTGTGTGTGTGTGTGTGTGTGTGTGTGTGTGTGTGTGTGTGTGAAGCTAACCCTAACCCTTCCAGAACACCTAACCCATGTCCAGCCCCGTTATAGAGCTGTTCACCTTCCTGGCGGAGGACGTCCATCAGGGACCGGGCCAACAGCTGACCTGGAAACAGTCAACAACTCACCTTCAGGAGGAAGTACAAATATGGGTAACACTTTATAATAACTGCATGCTATTAATCATTTGTTAAGCATGAGTAAACCGTTAATTCATCATTTATAAAGCATTAAGATACATTAATAAGCAGTTTATATATACAGCTATAAAAGCTTTTTTTCTTGATTTATAAGCATATCTATAATGCGTTTAATAATTGTATTTTCATACTTTGTTAATGATCAATTAATAATTTCTAAATGAAGTATAGCATTATTTGTAAACCAGTTATTTAAGAGTTGTCAGTTATTCATAAGAGCACTTAGAAAGTGTAAGTAAATGTAGTAAATACAGGTAGTTATAAAGCATTTAGTAGTGGTCAGTTAACTATGTGTGTGAGCTCATCTAAAGTGAGGACTATTCATGCCTTGTAAAGCATTTATAAAGGAGATTTAAAGGCGCATCAATCTTCTAAACAGAAAAATGTAACAAACACAACACAGTGATACAGAACATAGAAATATTTAACAGCCTCTAAATCTCCTTTATAAATGCTTTACAAGGCACGAGTAGTCCTCACTTTAGATGAGCTCACAAACATAGTTAACTGACCACTACTAAATGCTTTATAACTACCCGAATTAACCCTGAATTACAGCATAAATACATGTTAATAAAGCATTTATTAACACACTAAGTAACCATCACTATATGTCTGAATAATAAGATGTATGAATGTACATTTAAATAGTTTATTAATCATTTACTTACACGTTCTAAGTAATCTTATGAACCACTGAAAACTCTTAAATAACTGGTTTATAAAAAATGCAATTATTCATTTAGAAATAATAAATTGATCATTAATAAAGGATGAAAATACAATTATTAAATAAATTATAGATATGCTTGTAAATCAAGAAGAAAGCATTTATAGCTGTATTTATAAACTGCTTATTAATGTATCTTAATGCTTTATGAATGATGAATTAACTGTTTACTCATGCTTAACTAATGATTATTAGCGTGCAGTTATTATAAAGTATTACCGAACAGAATAGAATAGAATGGAAACTCACACGGCAGGAGGCAGAAGAACAGCAGTTTCAGCGCAGACATCATGAGCTGTGTAACAGAGGAATCGCTGAAGCTCGAGAATATCTTCAGATGCTCGTCTGGAAGTGTCCGCTCACCTCTCCTGCTCTCCCATCTCTGAGCCCACAGGCTTTATACTCTCCGCTCTGCCCCTCACCTGTCAATCACCCCAGCTCGCCCCACTATTATTATTTTTTTATTTTATTTTTTTCACTATTGGTCAGATCCGCGCTGAAGCCCCGCCCACGGCCGCGGGCTCAGCTTTAACGCACACACACCAACAATAAAACATTAAACAGAGCGAGTGCAAGTTTCAAATAAGACTGAACTTGTCGACAGTTTTATATGTAAGACTCAGACTGACAGCATTCATTATTGAGCGGCTGTCGCCGGATTATTCTCTGCTTAGTTCAAAACAGATGTTTTCCGCCAAGCTGAAACTTTAAAAGCTGCTAATAAAACCAGTTTTGCAGACGCGACACATACCAGAAACTTCCATCCCCTTTTATTTTCATCCTGAGGAAAAGATCTCAAACACGTCTTAAACTTCTAACACAGACCTTCACCTCACACTCAGCAGCCCGACTCTGGGTCCAGGCTGAACGTCAGGTTTGCACCCTGAAATAATCATATTATTAATGATGAAAAATAGATCAAGGACATAATATCAATATTTGTTCAACTTAAATCACTTATTTTACATCAAATCAACATTAAAACAATTTGAAAACAATCTTCCTTCTTTGTACAGCAGGATCTCAAATAAATAAATATGGCTTTATTTCTATGCCAGTGAATCGTGTTTTGACTTCTTTCAAGCAGGGATAAAATCAACATGATTTTGAACCAAAAAGACACTAACTCAAAATCATTGATTAAGCAACTCCAAAACAAACAGCATTACCAGCTTCACTTATTACTAACACTTTTTAAACGCATTGTGCACATAAAAGACTTGCATTACTTAGACATCAACAATCAGCATATGCATCTCAACAATGGTGATAATCAATAAAATATTCAGATAAACAGATCTGAACAGAATTCTGAACATCCCAAATCAGGCTACTAAAAGTCCCAGCAAAAATAAAAGAAAATAAAGAAAATAGTTAGACCATTTAACAGCATAATTTAGTCATGCTGCAATGGATGCTGGGAGTCATCAATGTGTTTTATTCTCTGCTGGCACCCAGCATGCATCGCGACATGAAGATTTGTTGATTTGATGATTGTCACCATTGTTGAGATTCATGTGCTGATTCTTGATGTCTGTGTGTCTGAATCTTGCACACAATACAGAGAGTGCGTATTGCACCATTAGCACCTGTTATTCTCCATAGTATTAGAGGGTGTGTTAAATTTGACATAAGGGCTTCATACTAGAGCTACTACTCTACAGAAATCCAAAATCTGGGCAGTTTTTACTTAAGCAATCTTTTTATATGGACCCTTGAACTTGGTATATTAGACAATAACCAGAGCGCTTATTGCACCATTAGCACCTGTTATTCTCCATAGTTTCACTAACTGACTAGTAAGTCAAAGTCCAAATCACAGTATTTGCTGTCCTAACTTAATTGATATAAGTAGTGTAGAACATTATATAGAAACTGTGTCTATTCCTCGTCTAGTGAGGCCAAACAATAAATCTAGTGTAGGATCTAGGAAAAATCTTATTGTAATTAAACCTGAAAATCTAAATATCAGTGAACAAAAACAATTTCTAAAACTAGGTCTTCTAAACATTAGATCGCTCACACCTAAGGCGGTTATTGTAAATGAAATGGTCACAGATAATAGCTTCGATGTACTTTGCCTTACTGAAACCTGGCTTAAACCAAATGAGTATTTCGGTCTTAATGAGTCCACTCCGCCAGGATACTGTTATAAGCATGAGCCCCGTCTGATCGGTCGTGGCGGCGGTGTTGCAACAATCTATAAAGATATTCTTAATGTTACTCAGAAAACAGGTCACAGGTTTAACTCGTTTGAAGTACTTGTGCTAAATGTTACGCTCTTAGATGTAAGAAAGAAATCCCTATTATCTCTAGCCTTGGCTACTGTATATAGACCTCCAGGGCCCTACACTGATTTCCTAAAAGAGTTTGCAGACTTTCTCTCAGATCTATTGGTCAATGCTGATAAAGCAATAATTGTTGGAGATTTTAACATACACGTAGATAACACAAATGATGCGTTAGGGGCTGCGTTTACAGATTTATTAAACTCCTTTGGGGTCAAGCAGAACGTCAGTGGTCCCACTCATCGTCTAAATCATACACTAGATTTAATTATATCATACGGAACCAATCCAACCGATATAGATATTATACCGCAAAGTGACGATCTCACCGATCATCACATGGTAACTTGTATAATACGTACTGCTGAAATTTGTCATGTTGCGCCACGTTATAGACCAGGCAGAACAATCCTTCCTACCACTATAGATAGATTCTCAAATAGCTTACCTGATCTATCTCAGCTGCCCAGTGAACCCAAACAAACAGATGAACTAGAGGAAATGACTAGCAGTTTGAGCACCATTTTCTCTAGTACATTAGATATTGTTGCACCAATTAGATTGAAAAAGGTTAGAGAGAAAACTAAAGCACCATGGTACAACAGTGCTACACATGCTATCAAGAGAGAAACTCGTAACTTAGAGCGTAAATGGAAACAAACTAATTTAGAGGTCTTTAGAATCGCGTGGAAAGACAGTGTGTCACGTTATAAAAAGGCTCTAAAAGCAGCCAGGGCTGAGCATCTCCGCAAACTAATAGAAAATACCAAAATAATCCAAGGTTTTTATTTAACACCGTGGCTAGACTAACAAATAAACAGACATCACCCGAGCAAATTATTCCGTTACAGTATAGTTGTAATGATTTTATGAATTACTTCAATGAGAAAATAGAAAGCATTCGAAACACAATTATAAATGTACAATCCTCTATGGTGTCTTATGATTCAGCCTCAATTATCGCCCCTCAAGAACAACTACACCGCTTTACAACTATAGGACAGGAAGAGCTAAATAAACTTATCATTGCATCTAAACCAACAACATGTTTATTAGATCCAATACCCACTAAACTTCTGAAAGAAGTGTTACCTGTAGTGGAAGAGCCTCTTCTCAATATTATTAACTCGTCTTTATTCTTAGGTCATGTTCCAAAAATATTCAAGCTGGCAGTAATAAAACCTCTTATTATGAAACCGCAATTAGATCCAAATAACTTAGCAAATTACAGACCCATTTCAAATCTTTCATTTATGTCTAAAATACTAGAAAAAATTGTGTCCGCTCAATTGTGCTCTTTCTTGCAAGAAAATGAGATATATGAAAAATTTCAGTCAGGATTCAGACCGCATCATAGCACAGAAACTGCGCTAGTTAAAATTACAAATGATTTACTTTTAGCGTCTGACCAAGGCTGTATCTCAATATTAGTTCTACTCGATCTTAGTGCTGCGTTTGACACTATCGATCATAAAATACTCTTGGATCGACTACAAAACTACACTGGTGTTCAGGGACAGGCATTAAGCTGGTTCAGATCGTACTTATCAGACCGTTACCATTTTGTTTGTTTAAATGGGGAAATTGGAAGATAACGTCAGTAGACTATGGAGTGCCGCAAGGATCGGTGTTAGGCCCTCTGCTATTCTCAATATATATGCTGCCACTTGGTAATATTATAAGAAAACATGGAATTAATTTCCACTGCTATGCTGATGACACTCAATTATATATTTCATCACGACCAGATGAAAACACTAACTTATCTAAATTGACAGAGTGTCTTAAAGATATAAAATGCTGGATGACGCATAATTTCCTGCTATTAAATCCAGATAAAACGGAGGTATTACTTGTTGGTCCGAAAAACTACCCACAAAACCACTTACAATACAACTTTAATATAGAAGGATGTCCTGTTACCTTATCCACTACAGTAAAAGACCTGGGTGTTATACTAGACCACAACTTGTCTTTTGAAAATCATATTTCATATGTTACAAGAACTGCCTTTTTCCACCTTAGAAACATTGCTAAATTACGTAACATGCTATCTGTTTCCGATGCAGAAAAGTTAGTTCATGCATTCATGACCTCGAGACTAGATTACTGTAATGCTTTATTAGCTGGTTGTCCTGCATCTTCAATAAACAAGCTACAGTTAGTGCAAAATGCAGCCGCTAGAGTTCTTACTAGGTCAAGAAAATATGATCATATAACACCGATTCTATCATCTCTGCACTGGTTACCTATTAAGTTCCGTATCAATTACAAAGTACTATTACTGACCTATAAAGCCCTAAATGGTTTAGCTCCTGTGTATTTAATGGACCTTCTATCGCCCTACAATCCATCGCGTTCGTTAAGATCACTAAATTCGAGGCTTCTGGTCATTCCTAGGATATCTAAGTCCACTAAAGGAGGGAGGGCGTTCTCACATTTAGCTCCTAAACTCTGGAATAGCCTTCCTGATACTGTTCGTGGCTCAGACTCGCTCTCCCAGTTCAAAACTAGATTAAAGACGCATCTCTTCAGCCAAGCATTCACATAATGCTTACCTTTTATACCACTGCTGAATCAGATCGAATGCATTAATATTATGAACAGCAGCTACGCTAATTATTTCCCATCTGCTTTTCTGCTGTTATCTCGGGACGCTAGTCCCGAGGTAAATAGCGTTCGTCAGCTCCAGTTTGTATCCAGCCTCTCACGGAGACTTCAGACGCTCCAACACCTGCGATGAGACGACTCGACGCCTGTGAAGAGACGACTCGACGCCGGCGATATGTTATGCCCTAAATTAATACATGATGATTAACTAACTGTATTCTTCTATGTACATTTCTGTAAAGCTGCTTTGAAACAATATGTATTGTGAAAAGCGCTATACAAATAAATTTGAATTGAATTGAATAGTATTAGAGGGTGTGTTAAATCTGACATAAGGGCTTCATACTAGAGCTACGACTCTAAAGAAATCCAAAATCTGGGCAGTTTATACTTAAGCAATCTTTTTTTATGGACCCTTGAACTTGGTATATTAGACAATACGAGTGCGTATTGCACCATCAGCCCAAGCAGCACCTGTTATTCTCCAGTCTTTGTGCATATTTAGTTAAATATTTAACACACCCTCAGTCTCTATAATTTCTGGCAATATTGTATTTCTTGATTTACTTTCTTGTTAAAAAATATATTTTATAAAAAACAGACTATAAAGTTATGTCCCAGTCTGAACTCAACCCCGTCACAAACAGTATTTGTATATTTATAAATGTTTTGGGGTTGAAAACCTGTGACTATTGTTTTTCAGTTCAGTTCGTTTAAATGAATAATTTAAAATGATAAAATACTCGTTTCAGAAAATATGTACTTATAATTGTCAGGAATGTCAGCCACATCAGCAACAGAGACGGTGTTGTTCATACAGTTCCCTTTCGAACGGTCACTTCGTATTGCGTAGCTATTCGCAGTGGGAAAAACTCCCTTTTCTCGATTTACTGAAACTTATATGTAAAACGCATTTGTGTTCGCATTTGCAAATGAGTTTTACATAGACCAATTTTCAGTTGGTAAACATGCACTGTTGCCAACCATTTTCTAAGGAAAGTAGCTAACGCCTTCCCTAAAAGTCGCTAGATGACGTCATACGCTAATTAGCATATTCATGACGTCACCGCGTCGTACTTGCGTTCTGCCAAGCCTAATGTGTTTTCTCTCTAAATTCATGCTCACATTCTGTATTTTAATATAATATAATATGAATGTCCAATAAAGCTGTTCTCATTACCTATATTATTTTTGTCAGACAGTAGAACAAGTAGGCTAACTATATAGGCTAGTGAATGACAAAAAAATTTTATATGTGTAAAATTATCTGAATTGAGAGAGTTCGGGAAATGGGTGAAAGCTCTGTGATAGTGAGTATTACAAGTAATAAGCACAAGAAAAGAACGGAATTAAAATGGTCAAACAAAACTCTTTAAAAATAAAACAAAAGAGAAGCTGATAAGTGACAAGTCCGTGAAAAAAAAAAAAAAAAAAAAAACTGGCGCGAGCTCAACACATGAATGTGCTGCTGCTCGTCTCAGCCATTCACTGAACAAGGTAGACGCCGTTAGAGAGAGAGAGAGACGGCCGGGAGAAGGCAAGACCTCGCGCTCGCAGGACAACTGGCAACATCTGGAGATTACTGCAGGTTTGTGTGAAAAGTCGCTAGATATGTCGCTAGTCGCTTTTTAAAAAAAATTTCGCTGAAGGGGTCTGAAAAGTCGCTAAAAATAGCGACAAAGTCGCTAAGTTGGCAACACTGTAAACATGGTGACGTTTTTCTGTGGGCGGAGCTTAGGTGGAGGCAGAACGATCCCTCTGGCCGCTTCACTAACGTAAAGTCTGCAAGTTTTGTTAGCTTGTTTTTAACAATGACTGGAGAAAATCCTATTTTATCTTAATGTGCAAGGTCACTCAGTGTCCAGGACCGCGATTGTTATTTGCAGAAGTTAATTTTAACGGACAGAACCAGATTGGCCGACCCGTACTGTAGCCTAAACGCTGGACGATCTGACAGGATTAACGTTAACGCTACCTCCGGTTGAGTGGCCTGGTCTTGAGCTGAATGGTCATGTAAAGACTGTGTATGATCCGCAGTTCTGCCGAGCCAGCGCGATGAAGACGACAATGTAAAGAGTGACATTACGGTGCAATTTTAATGAGGTGAATATTTTCTAGAAATAAAAAATTGCGGATAAAGTATATACATTTTTCATTGATTCTTGCACCCAACAACACAACAAGATGACATTTAATAATAAGAAGAATAATTTAAGATCCTTATTTTGTAGTCGAATCTGTGCTGGTTTGTATTTGCCGCCTCCAGTTTTCCCTTTGTTCTGCCACCAGCTAGCGCCGTGACGTAACTGTGACGTCGGCTGGAAATTGGTCTATAGGTTTCAGTAAATTGAGAAAAAGGAGTTTTCCCACTATAGCTACGCAATACGAAGTGACCGTTCGAAAGGGAACTGAGGTTACGTGAGTAACCAAGTAGATATCCTGACCCAGAAAGGGCACAATGAGAGACTAAATTAAAAACATAAGACGGAACGCATTGTCTCCCTTCAATCTTGTTAGTCCTCAACCTAGAGGTCTTCTCGGGTCCTAAAAACTGTTCCCGACCCGAATCGACCCGAATCACTCCTTACCCGAACCCGACGTGCATAAATTATTTTTTTTTAAAGAAAAACCCGACCCGAGACAGACCCGATAAAACTATATCCGAGTCCGACCCGACCCGACGCCATTTCCTGTAGAACCCGACTGGACCCGAACGTAAACGGCATTTACAATGTGCACAGCAGCTCTGCGTTTCTCAAACATGCACTTAACATAGACGCGCAAGTGTAAGCGTGCTGAAGTGCTAAAATGTCAATCACACATCACTGTAACCCATTACGTCCTATAACATTTGGCATAATGTTATTTACCGGACCATACGATGATTAGAACCACCATTCGTTTTCCCTGACATATTTCGCAATGTCTGTTATCGCCTCCATGGTTTTCTGACAGTGTCGCGTATTTTTAAAATTGATTGACAGGCCTGGCTAAACGACAATTCAAATACTTGCATTTAGTCAAACATCCATCCACATGATGGCGCACTAGTTCTTCTTGGCAAAGGGAGGGGTTGGTTTATGTGGAGCGAGCGACTGAGTAAATGCGGAGGCAACCGTGCTTATGCTGATAGCCCATGTGCACGCAGAAGCGCGGATTCGCTCTCTCACTTAGAAAAAGTGTCAGAGTTGTTTTAAATACTGCAATTTTCTTAAATGCCCAACATAGTTTAAAAGAATTCGGGTCTTCTCGGGTCCATTTGGAAAAGGCATATTTATTTTAAATTACCCGAGACCCGAGGCCACTAATACCGAACCCGACCCGTGTCCGAGACACTCGTCGGAGTTTTGGACCCGAACCCGCTCGGGTCGGACCTCGGGTTTTCGGATCCAAGTGGACCCGTGAAGACCTCTACCTCAACCCCTTACACTATTCTTAAAAAAAAAAGTTAATTTATATACATGTGTATGTGTGTGTGTATATATATATATATATATATATATATATATATATATATATAGAGAGAGAGAGAGAGAGAGAGAGAGAGAGAGAGAGAGAGAGAGAGAGAGAGAGAGAGAGAGAGAGAGAGAGAGAGAGAGAGAGAGAGCAGACGATTTAAAATTGAGGCATTTCTCGCTTTTTACCACCTGACGAACACAAGATTGTGGTTTTAGTTAAATATCTAAATTTAAAATTTTTTTCCAAAAATAAAGAGACCACAGAAACATGAGGTTTGATATGAGCCTAATGATGTGTGGCATTTAGAAAATGAATCATGTAGTTGAATATAATTTAAATATTACTAGTTCTAAACTCAATCCCAACAGAAAGATCACTTAGTAACCAGAGGAAATGAACTGCAGTAAAACAGCTGCACAATATTCAGGGAAGAAAACAAAGTGATTGCTTTACTCAGTCAAAATTTAAAACAAGTTTTTTGACAAACATCTCATGTTCTGCTCGCGTCAGTATTGCATCAGACCTGCAGGAATGACTGTAAATCACCTTTACAAACAGACTCGAAACACAAAGATCATCTATTTACAGCATTTATTTCAGAAATAACAGATTAAAAAGCAAAACGGACCAAACTTGCTCCTTCCACATTAGCGGGAGAAGCAGAAACGGGTGAGTCAGAGTCACGAGTCAGCGGAGGGTTAGCGGTTAGCGGAGGTTAGCGGGTCACACGAAGGTGATGCGCGAGCGGGCCTGGTTGATCTGCCACACGTTCAGCTCCTCGTACTCGTCGAGCGCGGCCTGGAACTGGGCCGGAGTGAAGCCGCGCGACACACAGCGCTGCTCCGCCTCGTTCATCCGCACGGATCGGGCCGAACCCTCGCCGGAGAGCTCCCGCAGCAGAGAGAAGATCACATCCGCCGGACGCTGAGCCCTGAGGACGACAGAGAGCATTCTGGGAGATGCTCCACTGATCATGTGCTTAACTGTTTCTGAGACGCTCCAGTGATCAGTAGAAGTCACTGGATGGAGTAGAAGTAGAGGTGTAGAGGTGAAGTAAAGGTGAAGTAGAGGTGGAGTAGAGGTGGAGTAGAGAAGAAGAGATAGTGTAGAGGTGGAGTAGAGAAGAAGAAGAGATAGTGTAGAGGTGGAGTAGAGGTGAAGTAGAGGTGGAGTAGAGAAGAAGAAGTAGAGGTGGAGTAGAGATGAATTAGAAGTGGAGTTGAGAAGAAGAGATGGAGTAGAGGTGAAGTAGAGGTAGTGTAGAGATGGAGTATAGAGCATTGCGGTCGCCACTGCCATCATTGTCATTAATTATTAATATTATTATTATCATTATTATTATCATTAATCTTGCCATTGTCAATGCTGTATTGGAATTAAGTGTCATTGTCATCACTACTGCAATAACTCCCCCCTTATCTCTTCATGGGCTTTTAATGCAACACAACATAAAAAAAAAAAAAAAAAAGGAATATGTATGGAAAACTTAAACACCAAGACAGGCGAGAAGTGGTTTCAACGGGACAGCATCTCTGTCCCAATTTGAGACACTCTCGCACTGTACTCCCTCTTTTAATGCACCTTAGACATTGCACATAACACAAAAAAAAAATAATAATAATAATAATTAGGGAAAGATAGGGACTGATGAGATGTGGGGGAAGGTTCTCTTATATCATCTTTTACTTTGTGCAGGATTGACAATGGCAATTGTTACATCGGAGGAAGGATGGAAATAAAAATCGACCAACACAATATTGGCAGTGTGGTGGTAGTGGGGAGTGGGGTGGTGATGGTAATGACAATGGTAATAGATAATAAATAGTTACTCTGTTTACGCATACACACACATACACATACCCACACCCGCTCACATACACACTTAGATCAAACACTTAAATCACTTTGTCACTTCTGGAATTATGGATTTACAAGATTGCTCACTGCTGCACTCTGTTGGTTTGTATGTATGTTTGACTTAAATAAAAAAAAAAATAAAAAAAAAGAGAGATGGAGTATAGGTGAAGTAAAGATGGAGTTGAGGTGAAGTAGAGGTGGAGTAAAGATGGAATAGAAGTGGAGTAGAGGTGGAGAAGAGATGAATTAGAGATGGAGTAGAGGTGAAGTAGAGATGAAGTAGAGGTGAAGTAGAGGTAGTGTAGAGATGGAGTATAGGTGAAGTAAAGATGGAGTTGAGGTGGAGTAGAGGTGGAGTAAAGATGGAATAGAAGTGGAGTATAGGTGAAGTAGAGGTGGAGTAAAGATGGAATAGAAGTGGAGTAGAGGTGGAGAAGAGATGAATTAGAGATGGAGTAGAGGTGAAGTAGAGATGAAGTAGAGGTAGTGTAGAGATGGAGTATAGGTGAAGTAAAGATGGAGTTGAGGTGGAGTAGAGGTGGAGTAAAGATGGAATAGAAGTGGAGTATAGGTGAAGTAGAGGTGGAGTAAAGATGGAATAGAAGTGGAGTATAGGTGAAGTAGAGGTGAAGTAAAGATGGAGTAGAGGTGAAGTAGAGGTTAAGTAAAGATGGAATAGAAGTGGAGTATAGGTGAAGTAAAGATGGAGTAGAGGTGGAGTATAGGTGAAGTAGAGGTGAAGTAAAGATGGAGTAGAGGTGGAGTATAGGTGAAGTAGAGGTGAAGTAAAGATCGAGTAGAGGTGGAGTATAGGTGAAGTAGAGGTGAAGTAAAGATGGAGTAGAGGTGGAGTATAGGTAAAGTAGAGGTGAAGTAAAGATGGAGTAGAGGTGAAGTAGAGGTTAAGTAAAGATGGAATAGAAGTGGAGTAGAGGTGGAGAAGAGATGAATTAGAGATGGAGTAGAGGTGAAGTAGAGATGAAGTAGAGGTAGTGTAGAGATGGAGTATAGGTGAAGTAAAGATGGAGTTGAGGTGGAGTAGAGGTGGAGTAAAGATGGAATAGAAGTGGAGTATAGGTGAAGTAGAGGTGGAGTAAAGATGGAATAGAAGTGGAGTATAGGTGAAGTAGAGGTGAAGTAAAGATGGAGTAGAGGTGAAGTAGAGGTTAAGTAAAGATGGAATAGAAGTGGAGTATAGGTGAAGTAAAGATGGAGTAGAGGTGGAGTATAGGTGAAGTAGAGGTGAAGTAAAGATGGAGTAGAGGTGGAGTATAGGTGAAGTAGAGGTGAAGTAAAGATCGAGTAGAGGTGGAGTATAGGTGAAGTAAAGATGGAGTAGAGGTGGAGTATAGGTGAAGTAGAGGTGAAGTAAAGATGGAGTAGAGGTGGAGTATAGGTAAAGTAGAGGTGAAGTAAAGATGGAGTAGAGGTGAAGTAGAGGTTAAGTAAAGATGGAATAGAAGTGGAGTATAGGTGAAGTAAAGATGGAGTAGAGGTGGAGTATAGGTGAAGTAGAGGTGAAGTAAAGATGGAGTAGAGGTGAAGTAGAGGTTAAGGAAAGATGGAATAGAAGTGGAGTATAGGTGAAGTAGAGGTGGAGTAAAGATGGAGTAGAGGTGGAGTAAAGATGGAATAGAAGTGGAGTATAGGTGAAGTAGAGGTGAAGTAGAGGTGGAGTAAAGATGGAATAGAAGTGGAGTATAGGTGAAGTAGAGGTGAAGTAAAGATGGAGTAGAGGTGAAGTAGAAGTGGAGTAAAGATGGAGTAGAGGTGAAGTAGAGGTAAGGTAAAGATGGAATAGAAGTGGAGTATAGGTGGAGTAAAGGTGAAGTAGAGGTGGAGTAGAAGTGGAGTAGAGATGAAGTAGAGGTGGAGTAAAGATGGAATAGAAGTGGAGTATAGGTGAAGTAGAGGTGGAGTAGAAGTGAAGTAGAGATTAAGTAGAGGTGAAGTAGAGATGAAGTAGTAGTGGAGTAAAGATGGAATAGAAGTGGAGTATAGGTGAAGTAGAGGTGGAGTAGAAGTGAAGTAGAGATTAAGTAGAGGTGAAGTAGAGATGAAGTAGTGGTGGAGTAAAGATGGAATAGAAGTGGAGTATAGGTGGAGTAAAGATGGAGTAGAGGTGAAGTAGAGGTGA
>NW_026607016.1:90000-113725 GCF_029890125.1 Rhinichthys klamathensis goyatoka | reverse complement strand
CCCTCTCTCTCTCTCTCTCTCTCTCTCTCTCTCTCTCTCTCTCTCTCTCTCTCTCTCTCTCTCTCTCTCTCTCTCTCTCTCTCTCTCTCTCTCTCTCTCTCTCTCTCTCTCTCTCTCTCTCTCTCTCTCTATCTCTGTGTGTGTATCTCTCTCTATCTCTCTCTCTGTCTCTCTCTCTGTGTGTGTGTATCTCTCTCTCAATTCAATTCAATTCAAGGGGCTTTATTGGCATGAACGTTTTTGAAACAATGTTGCCAAAGCATATACAAAATATACGAATAAAATATATAATATATATAGTATATATAAACATTTAACACAATGTTGGATATATTTGTGTGTGTGTGTCGGTCACTCACTGTCCCTCAGGTTGTGGCATGTTTGTACATATTTGGCAGCAAGATAAGTTCTGTCTCCTTCTCCCAGGAGAAAGTTTAATTTAGAAATTTCATTCAGGTCTTTGAAATTTGGGATTATACAGTTAAATTTGTTAAAGTAAAGGTTCCTTGTGTCTTTGAACGCTTCACATTGTAGGAGAAAGTGACTCTGACTCTCTCTCTCTCTATCTCTCTCTGTGTGTGTGTGTAATCTGTGTATCTCTCCCTCTCTCTCTCTCTCTCTCTCTCTCTCCCTCTCTCTCTCTCCCTCTCTCTCTCTTATGATGGATAGATCCACTTTTATGGACTTCCAAACACATACAGCCGTTCACTGCCATTATAAAGCTTGGAAGAGCCAGGACATTTCTAATATAACTCTGATTGTATTCGTCTGAAAGAAGAGTGTCATATACACCTAGGATGACTTGAGGGTGATTAAATCATGGGCTAATATTCATTTTTGGGTGAATTTACCCTTTAATAAAGTGTTCTAAACCCCCCTCAGCTGTCCTCTGATTGGCCGCTGGTCTGACGGAGCAGTGATGCGGCTGCTGATGGTGCTGATGGAGGTCTAGGCGTGGGATGTTACGCTGGGCGGTGCACCTGGAGGGCGGCCCGCGGCGGGTCAACCACGCGGCGGTGGCGGTCGGGCACAAGGTGTACTCGTTCGGCGGGTACTGCTCGGGGGAAGACTACGACACGCTCAGGCAGATCGACGTGCACGTCTTCAACACCGGTGAGGGACAAACCATTACATTCATTACATTATTCGAACAGCTGGATTTTTATTAAGTAACATTAACAAAGATTAATAAATACAGTAACAAATGTACTGCTCATTGTTTCATGATAGTTAATACATTAACTCATGTAAACTAATTAACCTTATTGTAAAGTGTTACCGGATTTCTTGTGAAGATGCTTTGAAACAATGTAATAGTGGAAAGTGCTATACAAATAAAGTTGAATTGAGTTAAACTGAATGGTGTTTTTGCTGGTTCCGTATGTGAGCGTCTTTTGTGTGTTTGTCTGTGAGCGTCTCGCGTGTTTGTGTGTCTAGTGTGTGTGTGTGTGTGTGTGTCTGTGAGCGTCTCGTGTGTGTGTGTGTGTCTGTGAGCATCTCGTGTATGTGTGTCTGGTGTGTGTGTGTGTGAGCGTCTCGTGTGTGTGTGTGTGTGTCTGTGAGCGTCTCGTGTGTGTGTGTCTGCGAGCGTCTCATTTGTGTGTGTGTGTGTGTCGGCAGTGTCTCTGCGCTGGACGAAGCTGCCGCCGGTGCGCACCGGAGGACGAGAGCACACTCGGGAGGTTCCCTACATGCGCTACGGACACACCGCTGTCCTGCTGGACGAGACCATCTTCATCTGGGGCGGCAGGAACGACACAGAGGGCGCGTGTAATGTGCTGTACGCCTTCGACGTCAGTAGGTGGCGCTCACACAAGCTCATGCAGACTCTCTCAGACTCTCTCAGACTCACTCTGACTCTCTCAGACTCTCTCAGACTCACTCTGACTCACTCTGACTCACTCAGACTCACTCAGACTCACTCAGACTCACTCTGACTCACTCTGACTCACTCAGACTCACTCTGACTCTTGCAGACTAACGCAGACTCGTGCAGACTCACTCTGACTCTCTCAGACTCACTCTGACTCTCTCAGACTCACTCTGACTCACTCAGACTCACTCTGACTCTTGCAGACTAACGCAGACTCGTGCAGACTCACTCTGACTCACTCAGACTCACTCAGACTCGTGCAGACTCACTCAGACTCACTCAGACTCTTGCAGACTAACGCAGACTCACTCAGACTCGTGCAGACTCACTCAGACTCACTCTGACTCTCGCAGACTAACGCAGACTAACGCAGACTCACTCAGACTCACTCAGACTCGTGCAGACTCACTCAGACTCACTCAGACTCACTCAGACTCACTCTGACTCACTCTGACTCACTCAGACTCACTCTGACTCTCGCAGACTAACGCAGACTCACTCAGACTCACTCAGACTCACTCAGACTCACTCAGACTCACTCAGACTCACTCTGACTCACTCTGACTCACTCTGACTCGTGCAGACTCACTCAGACTCACTCTGACTCTCGCAGACTTACGCAGACTCACTCAGACTCACTCAGACTCACTCAGACTCGTGCAGACTCACTCAGACTCACTCAGACTCACTCAGACTCACTCAGACTCTTGCAGACTAACGCAGACTCACTCAGACTCGTGCAGACTCACTCAGACTCACTCTGACTCTCGCAGACTAACGCAGACTAACGCAGACTAACGCAGACTCACTCAGACTCGTGCAGACTCACTCAGACTCACTCAGACTCACTCAGACTCACTCAGACTCACTCTGACTCTTGCAGACTAACGCAGACTCACTCAGACTCACTCTGACTCTCGCAGACTAACGCAGACTCACTCAGACTCACTCAGACTCACTCTGACTCACTCTGACTCACTCTGACTCACTCTGACTCACTCTGACTCACTCAGACTCTTGCAGACTAACGCAGACTCACTCAGACTCGTGCAGACTCACTCAGACTCACTCTGACTCTCGCAGACTAACGCAGACTCACTCAGACTCACTCAGACTCGTGCAGACTCACTCAGACTCACTCAGACTCACTCAGACTCACTCTGACTCTGACTCACTCAGACTCACTCTGACTCTTGCAGACTAACGCAGACTCACTCAGACTCACTCTGACTCTCGCAGACTAACGCAGACTCACTCAGACTCACTCAGACTCACTCAGACTCACTCTGACTCACTCTGACTCACTCTGACTCGTGCAGACTCACTCAGACTCACTCTGACTCTCGCAGACTTACGCAGACTCACTCAGACTCACTCAGACTCACTCAGACTCGTGCAGACTCACTCAGACTCACTCAGACTCACTCTGACTCACTCTGACTCACTCTGACTCACTCTGACTCACTCAGACTCATTCAGACTCACTCTGACTCACTCTGACTCTCGCAGACTAACGCAGACTAACGCAGACTCACTCAGGCTCACTCAGACTCACTCTGACTCACTCAGACTCACTCAGACTCACTCAGACTCACTCAGACTCACTCTGACTCGTGCAGACTCACTCTGACTCTCGCAGACTCTCGCAGAGTCACTCATTAACTAATGTTAACAAACTTTATTGTAAAGTATGACCATATTTCTAAAACACTGAAGAATGCACAAAAACATTTCTTTTTGTTCCAGCGTTTGATCTCGTTTTTTCTTGATCATGATTTAATTTTCACACACAAAAACAAGAGTTTCTCAGATCAGCAGCAGCATCAGTGTAACATCATCAGTAATGAGTGTGGAGTGTGTCCTGATGAAGAGGAGTCCTCCTCTTCCTCCTCGAGCGACACACGATACACTCGAGTTCGTCAGAAGAACCCCGTGGAGTTCGAGAGCGTGACTGGAGTCCGGTGGTGTTTGTGTCACTGCCTTTGGTGTTTCTCCTGTAATGGCTATTCTGTTCTCAGATCAGCACCGGTGCTGTTCTATTTCGTTCTTACTGACCGCCAGAGGCAGTGCTTCCCACTGAATATTATCTCTCTTGCTCATGCTCAGGTCGAGTCTAATAACAACAAAGTCATCACATGACCAGGTACGTCATGGGGATCCCCTCTATTTAACCCCGTGACATCCTGCAAACTGTCTCTTTAATCTTCTCGCATACGGGCAGATTACAGGTCGAAGAGAAAAATCTTTCATTCAGAATACTTGGATTCCGTCTTTCACAGCCTCGTAACAAACATTTTTGTTGGAGCCGCGCGTTGTGCGTCCTCCAGAGGCTGCGGCGGATTGAAGACAAACTTACTTTGTTGGAACACGGCTGTGTATTCCGGTCGCTGCCAGAGCGCGGTAAGTTGCTTATAAGCACCGGATATTGTTTCTTTGATGAAACGTGTATAAGTGGCATCTCAGAGTGGTTTCGCTCCGAAGAAAGGCCACGTAGTGATTAATTATCGCGAACAGTAAGAGTGTGTGCGCTCCAGGAACAACAATATATTTTTCGTTACAGACCATCGGCGTTCACGGCAGTCGGTTGTATTCATATTGAGCATTCAAATTAGGTAAGTATTTTTATAAATTACATAGTCTTACACATGTAGCTATGTACATCCAATTTCATTGTTTTTGTTTGTTTTTTCTTATATAGGTAGTATATTTCAAGCAGTTGCGTTATATACGAGTGTTTTCGCTCTGTTTTCTGGACTGCTACCACCTGGTACTTCTATTAACAGTGGGATAAGTATTACCACTAGTTTGGCTGTGTAAAAAAAAAAAATTACATAAATTAAAAAAATAATAATAAAAATGTCTAATTCGGTACCTTACCGTATAGAATTTTTGTGGCTCCCAGAGTGTTCTCGCTTGGCCTTCAATAAAGCACTGCTGTGGCAGTATGGAACAGCTTAGCCTGACGTGCACTGTGTGCAGGGCCACTTTACAGCAGGACGATGGACATGACTGCTGTCCATCCTGCTTAGGATTGGAACATTTGAAGCAGGGCCTCACTGAGGATGCCTGTATGAATTGTAGCACCATGTCGTGGGAGCGGAGAACCTCCAGACTAACTGCAGTAGAGGCACTCTTGATCTCAGAGGCCCCTCGGCAGGGAAAAGTGTCGGCTAAGCGGAAAAGGGTGGAAACGGTGAGTGTGTCCACCAGTAAGAGACATAGAGAGGATTCTTTAACCAATAGAGTGGAGGTGTTGACCTCAGAGTTTGCCCAGATTAAGTCTTTAATTCTAAATCTGCAACCAAGGGAGGCATCATCACCGATATTGAGAAATCCCAGTAAAGAATTACCTGTTCCTTAGGAGGATATGCTGTCCATGGCAGCCTCTCAAAACCAGTTCCGGGAGGAGGGAAATGAGGAATTCTTATCAGTAAGCCACTCTCACTTCTCTCATGAGGACTCTCAGAACACGGCACAGGGTTCAGCTGAAGGAGTAGAATCAGATCAGGATGTGGTGAGACAAGCCCTTCAGATTGCGTTGGCACGCTTAAGCCTGGACACTGCCCCTACAGTGGCAGCTCCCTCCAGTGCCTTTTTCAGAGGAACGGCAAAACCATCTGCTCTTAGCATTCCCCCATCCAAGGATTATATCGGGGAACTACAGAGGTGCTGGGCTAATCCCAAGTCACTTACTCATCATACCACAGCAAGCAGGGCCTTGGCAGCAATGCACGAACCAGACTCTTATGGCCTGGGTCAGATGCCGAAAGTGGATCCATTTATCACCTCTTTTATTATATCACCGGAAGAGGCTTGGAGACCTAATGCTCGCTGCCCACGACCTCAGTGCAAAATAACGGACGATCTTCTTAGTCAAGCGTACAATACTGCAGCACACATGGGTCGCATAGGGAACTCACTCTCCCATCTTATGCTGGCGCTATCCCAGTCTCTCCAACCTATTGGGGGTGATCCTTCAGCCCAAATACTAAGCGATGCATCATTGCAAGCATTCGCATTCATGTCACGAGAGTTGGGTAGACTCATGTCAACACTCACTCAGGCACGCCGGCAAGTATGGCTGGCACAGTCTCCATTGTCAGAGGCCTGTAGGAGAACACTTCGTGACCTCCCTGTAGTCCCAGGCCAACTGTTTGGACCAGCGGCACAGCAAACTCTGGAACAGAGCATTCAGACGAATAAGACCAGACAGCAGCTGGCAGACCTAAGAGGAACTCCACCATCACAAGTTAGACAAGGGTATGGGGGACGGTATCCTACTCGCTCTCAACCTTTAGTTCGTTCTGGTGCTGTTCAGAGGAGCCAGCCAAGGCAACTAGATCAGCATGTGCAGTACCCCAGAGCACGAGGACAGCAAGTATTTCGGGCTCCAAGGGGCAGGGCGTCAGGTCAGCGCCCCCCCAGAGACAATAAAGCCCAGGCTCGCAGGGCATGAAGTCCTGGGGCCAACCGTCGGACGTTTTTCACACCAGCAGCTCAATTTCTGGAAAGAGAACACCTCAAACCCTTGGTTAATAGCAACGCTATCTCAAGGGTACAGGCTGCAATTCCGAAGGCGGGCCCCTGCTTTCAATGGGGTCAAGATGACTACTGTCAAAGACCCCAACAGCTCACTGGCATTGTCAAGACAAGTAGCCGAACTCCTAGAAAAGGACGCCATAGAACCAGTAAAATGGTCAGCACGGCTAAATGGGTTTTACTCAGTGTACTATATAATCCCGAAAAAAGATGGCGGCGTAAGGCCCATTCTCGACCTTCGTGGCCTCAATCAGTCCCTCAAGGTTTTACCATTCCACATGCTACGCACAACAGAGGTCCTTCAGGCAGTCAGACCACTACAGTGGTTCACCACAATAGATCTGAAGGACGCTTATTTTCATATCCCAATTGCACCGCAACCCTTGGCTGACCCTTTCTCCGCTTTGCATTTCAAGGTCAGCTCTATCAGTTCCGAGTCCTACCATTTGGGCTGTCCCTGTCCCCTCGGGTGTTCACCAGGTGCGTAGCGGCAGCGTTGTCCCCAATACAAGCCAGGGGGGTACAGGTGCTCCCTTATCTGGACGACTGGCTCATCTGTGCTCCATCTCAAGGGCAGGCAACAGAACACACCAATCTGCTGATTGCCCATGTCACTCAGTTGGGTCTCAGGGTGAATTTCAGCAAGAGTCAGTTGACCCCATGTCAGTCGGTGAAATTCATAGGCATCACTCTAGACTCGAGATCAATGAAAGCATTCCCATCACCTCAGAGGGTGGACAGCATATTGCTCTTACTCCAGCATTTTCGGAAACAGATCAAGCTGCCATTCAGAGCGGTCCTCAGATTGATGGGCATGCTAGCAGCAGCAGCGGCATTGATTCCATTCGGCCTACTTTCGCTGCGCCCTTATCAGAGATGGGTAAACAGTCTTCACCTGAACCCCACATGGCACAGGAGCAGGCTGGTCAAAGTTACAGAACGATGCCTTCTTACCTTGAAACAATGGAAAAGGAGGTCATTCCTGACGAAAGGGGTAGCTCTGGGTGTGATTCCCTCTCGCCGGGAGATAATACAGACAGATGCTTCACTAAGTGGCTGGGGGGCAGTGTTGATCAGGGGATTATGGAAACCCGAGCAAGCCACAAAAGACATAAATACCCTGGAGCAACAAGCAGTGCAATTAGCTCTGAAGCATTTTGCACCGGCCCTAAAGAATCGCCATATTCTCATCAGAACGGACAATACATCGGTGGTATATCATATCAACCATCAAGGCGGCACAAGGTCCAGTCAGTCCTTGAGAGTAGCACAAGACCTCCTGACATGGGCCTTCCCTCGATTCGCAAGCGTCAGGGCAATGCATATGCCGGGAGTGTCGAATGTGGTGGCAGACTTCTTGTCTCGCCACAGACCTTTGCCAGGAGAATGGAGACTCAATCCAGAAGTTGTTCAGATGATTTGGTGACGATTTGGCAGAGCACAGGTGGACCTGTTTGCCTCAGAGACCTCGACCCACTGCCCCCTGTGGTTCTCCTGGACAGAGAAGTCCAGCCCGTTAGGTCAGGATGCGTTAGCACATGCCTGGCCAAATCTTCTACTCTATGCCTTTCCCCCGAACCCCTTAATTCTGCCAACTCTCCACAGAATTCTTCAAGGGAACCACAGAATGCTCCTAGTGGCACCGAACTGGCCAGGGAGACATTGGTTTCCAATGTATTGCAGGCTTCTCAATGGGGAGCCCTGGAGCCTACCCAGGAGGCAGGACCTGCTCCTTCAGTTGCAGGGGCAGATTTGGCACTCAAACCCAGATCGGTTACAGCTCTGTGTCTGGCCGCTGAAGAGCCAGAATTACTGTTGAAGTCTTGTGATGTTAAGGTGCAAAACACAATCCTGAATTCTAGAGCACCTTCCACCAGGAATATCTATGCTTGCAGGTGGAAGCTTTTCACTGATTGGTGTACACCAAGAAGTTTGGTCCCAGACCACTGCCCAGTGCCAATGGTGTAATGTTTTCTGCAGTCCCTGCTAGACAATAACAGGGCTCCCTCTACCCTAAAGGTATATGTGGCTGCAATTTCTGCCCAGCATGTAAAGGTAAATGGTCAATCACTAGGGTCACATATTCTAATCACCCGCTTTCTGAAAGGTGCTCAGCGATTGCACCCTGCTCCAACTGTTAGAGTACCCGCATGGGACCTCAGTCTGGTTTTAAGAACACTTGCACAACACCCATTTGAGCCAATGGAGCATTGTGACCTGAAGTGGCTTTCAATAAAGACTGTATTCCTTTTGGCAATAACGTCAGCCAAACGTGTTGGTGAGCTCCACATATTGTCAACCAATACGTCCTGTATGCGTTGGAATGCGGATGGAACAATGGTGACATTGTGGCCTAACCCCTCATTCCTACCCAAAAGGCTCTCAACTTCATTTAGGAATAAACCAATTGAGTTGGTAGCACTTAATCGTTCTGTGTCTGACACATAAGAGCGCAATCCAATGGAACAAGTATGCCCAGTGCGAGCCCTTCGGGGCTATCTGAGTGCCACAGAGAAACTGCGACGGTCAGACCAACTCTTTCTCTGCTACGGCGGGCCAAGAAAAGGGCAGCCTCTGTCAAAGCAGAGGTTGTCACAGTGGGTGGTGGAGGTCATTGTCCAGGCATATAAGGAAAACAACCTGACAGTGCCAGCCGGCATAAAATGCCATTCAACAAGAAGTATCTCAACATCTTGGGCAGCATTAAAACGTGTACCTCTAATGGACATTTGTGCAGCGGCTAATTGGTCATCCACTGATACCTTTTCCAGATACTACCGGGTTAATGTGGCAGCCCCTGGTGCTCTGGAAGCGGCAGTCCTCTTGGGACCCTCAACTTCAGCTTAAGGTTAGGAGTAGCCTCCTCGTGACCTTGTTGTTATGAGTCATCCAGTGGGAAGCACTGCCTCTGGCGGTCAGTAAGAACGAAATAGAACGAGAGTTACGAATGTAACTACGGTTCTATGAGTTCTGGATGACCGCCAGAGCACCCTGTCACTCGGAGTCTCGCGAGAAGATTCTGTAGAGACAGTTTGCAGGATGTCACGGGGTTAAATAGAGGGGATCCCCATGACGTACCTGGTCATGTGATGACTTTGTTTTTATTAGACTCGACCTGAGCATGAGCAAGAGAGATAATATTCAGTGGGAAGCACTGCCTCTGGCGGTCATCCAGAACTCATAGAACCGTAGTTACATTCGTAACTCTCGTTTGTGTCACTGCCTCTGGTGTTTCTCCTGTAACGGCTGTTCTGTTCTCAGATCAGCACCGGTGGTGTTTGTGTCACTGCCTCTGGTGTTTCTCCTGTAACGGCTGTTCTGTTCTCAGATCAGCACCGGTGCTGTTTGTGTCACTGCCTCTGGTGTTTCTCCTGTAACGGCTGTTCTGTTCTCAGATCAGCACCGGTGCTGTTTGTGTCACTGCCTCTGGTGTTTCTCCTGTAACGGCTGTTCTGTTCTCAGATCAGCACCGGTGGTGTTTGTGTCACTGCCTCTGGTGTTTCTCCTGTAACGGCTGTTCTGTTCTCAGATCAGCACCGGTGGTGTTTGTGTCACTGCCTCTGGTGTTTCTCCTGTAACGGCTGTTCTGTTCTCAGATCAGCACCGGTGCTGTTTGTGTCACTGCCTCTGGTGTTTCTCCTGTAACGGCTGTTCTGTTCTCAGATCAGCACCGGTGGTGTTTGTGTCACTGCCTCTGGTGTTTCTCCTGTAACGGCTGTTCTGTTCTCAGATCAGCACCGGTGGTGTTTGTGTCACTGCCTCTGGTGTTTCTCCTGTAACGGCTGTTCTGTTCTCAGATCAGCACCGGTGCTGTTTGTGTCACTGCCTCTGGTGTTTCTCCTGTAACGGCTGTTCTGTTCTCAGATCAGCACCGGTGGTTCACTCCCAAGATCTCGGGAACGGTTCCGGGCGCCAGAGACGGACACTCGGCCTGCGTTCTGGGAAAAGCCATGTTCATCTTCGGTGGATACGAGCAGCTGGTGTGTGTGTGTGTGTGTCTTCCGTGATGAACTTCAGTGCTAACGTGATGAACCTGTGTTTGAGATGTGTGTGTTTGTGTTCTCAGGCCGACTGTTTCTCCAACGACATTCACAAGCTGGACACCAGTAGCATGTGCTGGTCACTGGTCAACGCCCGGGTGAGTGTGTGTGTGTGTGTGTGTGTGTGTCTGGTGCCACTAGAGGGAGGCGTGGAGCCTTGATCTGTGAACAACTGCTGTCACTATAACACAACACCACAGACAGAAGTGTGTGTGTGTGTGCGATCGTCGGTTTCATGATGAGTGTGTGTGTGTGTTAGAGAATGTGTGTGATTGTCTGTTTAATTATGAGTGTGTGTGTGTGTGTGATTTTCAGTTTGTTGATGAGTGTGTGTTTGTCAGTCTGTGTGAGTGTGTGTGTGAGTGAGTGCGAGTGTGTGTGTGTGTTCTGTACTCTGACTGTGGTGTGTGTGTGTTCTGTACTCTGACTGTGGTGTGTGTGTGTGTTTGTGTTCTGTACTCTGACTGTGGTGTGTGTGTGTGTGTGTGTGTGTTCTGTACTCTGACTGTGGTGTGTGTGTGTGTGTGTGTTCTGTACTCTGACTGTGGTGTGTGTGTGTGTTCGTTCTGTACTCTGACTGTGGTGTGTGTGTGTGTGTGTGAGTGTTCTGTACTCTGACTGTGGTGTGTGTGTGTGTGTGTGTGTGTGTGTTCTGTACTCTGACTGTGGTGTGTGTGTGTTCTGTACTCTGACTGTGGTGTATGTGTGTGTGTGTGTGTGTGTGTGTTCTGTACTCTGACTGTGGTGTGTGTGTGTGTGTGTGTGTGTGTGTGTGTGTTGTGTACTCTGACTGTGGTGTATGTGTGTGTGTGTGTGTGTGTGTGTTCTGTACTCTGACTGTGGTGTGTGTGTGTGTGTGTGTGTGTGTGTGTTGTGTACTCTGACTGTGGTGTATGTGTTTGTGTGTGTGTTGTGTACTCTGACTGTGGTGTATGTGTTTGTGTGTGTGTTGTGTACTCTGACTGTGGTGTATGTGTGTGTGTGTGTGTGTGTGTTCTGTACTCTGACTGTGGTTTGTGTGTGTTGTGTACTCTGACTGTGGTGGATGTGTGTGTGTGTGTGTGTGTGTGTGTTCTGTACTCTGACTGTGGTGTGTGTGTGTGTGTGTGTGTGTGTGTGTGTGTTCTGTACTCTGACTGTGGTGTGTGTGTGTGTGTGTGTGTGTGTGTGTGTTCTGTACTCTGACTGTGGTGTATGTGTGTGTGTGTGTGTGTGTGTGTGTTCTGTACTCTGACTGTGGTGTGTGTGTGTGTGTGTGTGTGTGTGTGTGTGTGTTGTGTACTCTGACTGTGGTGTATGTGTTTGTGTGTGTGTTGTGTACTCTGACTGTGGTGTATGTGTTTGTGTGTGTGTTGTGTACTCTGACTGTGGTGTATGTGTGTGTGTGTGTGTGTGTGTGTTCTGTACTCTGACTGTGGTTTGTGTGTGTTGTGTACTCTGACTGTGGTGGATGTGTGTGTGTGTGTGTGTTTTGTACTCTGACTGTGGTGTGTGTGTGTGTGTTGTGTACTCTGACTGTGGTGTGTGTGTGTGTGTGTGTTGTGTACTCTGACTGTGGTGTGTGTGTGTGTGTGTGTGTGTGTTGTGTACTCTGACTGTGGTGTGTGTGTGTTGTGTACTCTGACTGTGGTGTGTGTGTGTGTGTGTGTGTGTGTTGTGTACTCTGACTGTGGTGTGTGTGTGTTGTGTACTCTGACTGTGGTGTGTGTGTGTGTGTGTGTGTGTGTTGTGTACTCTGACTGTGGTGTGTGTGTGTGTGTGTGTGTGTGTTGTGTACTCTGACTGTGGTGTATGTGTTTGTGTGTGTGTTGTGTACTCTGACTGTGGTGTATGTGTTTGTGTGCGTGTTGTGTACTCTGACTGTGGTGTATGTGTGTGTGTGTGTGTGTGTGTTCTGTACTCTGACTGTGGTTTGTGTGTGTTGTGTACTCTGACTGTGGTGGATGTGTGTGTGTGTGTGTGTGTGTGTGTTCTGTACTCTGACTGTGGTGTGTGTGTGTGTGTGTGTGTGTGTGTGTGTGTTCTGTACTCTGACTGTGGTGTGTGTGTGTGTGTGTGTGTGTGTGTTCTGTACTCTGACTGTGGTGTATGTGTGTGTGTGTGTGTGTGTGTGTGTGTTCTGTACTCTGACTGTGGTGTGTGTGTGTGTGTGTGTGTGTGTGTGTGTGTGTGTGTGTGTTGTGTACTCTGACTGTGGTGTATGTGTTTGTGTGTGTGTTGTGTACTCTGACTGTGGTGTATGTGTTTGTGTGTGTGTTGTGTACTCTGACTGTGGTGTATGTGTGTGTGTGTGTGTGTGTGTTCTGTACTCTGACTGTGGTTTGTGTGTGTTGTGTACTCTGACTGTGGTGGATGTGTGTGTGTGTGTGTGTTTTGTACTCTGACTGTGGTGTGTGTGTGTGTGTTGTGTACTCTGACTGTGGTGTGTGTGTGTGTGTGTTGTGTACTCTGACTGTGGTGTGTGTGTGTGTGTGTGTGTGTGTTGTGTACTCTGACTGTGGTGTGTGTGTGTTGTGTACTCTGACTGTGGTGTGTGTGTGTGTGTGTGTGTGTGTGTGTTGTGTACTCTGACTGTGGTGTGTGTGTTTGTGTGTGTGTTGTGTACTCTGACTGTGGTGTATGTGTGTGTGTGTGTGTTGTGTACTCTGACTGTGGTGTATGTGTTTGTGTGTGTGTTGTGTACTCTGACTGTGGTGTATGTGTGTGTGTGTGTGTGTGTGTTCTGTACTCTGACTGTGGTTTGTGTGTGTTGTGTACTCTGACTGTGGTGGATGTGTGTGTGTGTGTGTGTTTTGTACTCTGACTGTGGTGTGTGTGTGTGTGTTGTGTACTCTGACTGTGGTGTGTGTGTTTGTGTGTGTGTTGTGTACTCTGACTGTGGTGTATGTGTGTGTGTGTGTGTTGTGTACTCTGACTGTGGTGTATGTGTGTGTGTGTGTGTTGTGTACTCTGACTGTGGTGTGTGTGTTTGTGTGTGTGTTGTGTACTCTGACTGTGGTGTATGTGTGTGTGTGTGTGTTGTGTACTCTGACTGTGGTGTATGTGTTTGTGTGTGTGTTGTGTACTCTGACTGTGGTGTATGTGTGTGTGTGTGTGTGTGTGTTCTGTACTCTGACTGTGGTTTGTGTGTGTTGTGTACTCTGACTGTGGTGGATGTGTGTGTGTGTGTGTGTTTTGTACTCTGACTGTGGTGTGTGTGTGTGTGTTGTGTACTCTGACTGTGGTGTGTGTGTGTGTGTGTTGTGTACTCTGACTGTGGTGTGTGTGTGTGTGTGTGTGTGTGTGTTGTGTACTCTGACTGTGGTGTGTGTGTGTTGTGTACTCTGACTGTGGTGTGTGTGTGTGTGTGTGTGTGTGTTGTGTACTCTGACTGTGGTGTATGTGTTTGTGTGTGTGTTGTGTACTCTGACTGTGGTGTATGTGTGTGTGTGTGTGTGTGTGTGTGTGTTCTGTACTCTGACTGTGGTGTGTGTGTGTGTGTGTGTGTTCTGTACTCTGACTGTGGTGTATGTGTGTGTGTGTGTGTTGTGTACTCTGACTGTGGTGTATGTGTTTGTGTGTGTGTTGTGTACTCTGACTGTGGTGTATGTGTGTGTGTGTGTGTGTGTGTTCTGTACTCTGACTGTGGTTTGTGTGTGTTGTGTACTCTGACTGTGGTGGATGTGTGTGTGTGTGTGTGTGTTTTGTACTCTGACTGTGGTGTGTGTGTGTGTGTTGTGTACTCTGACTGTGGTGTGTGTGTGTGTGTGTTGTGTACTATGACTGTGGTGTGTGTGTGTGTGTGTGTGTGTGTTGTGTACTCTGACTGTGGTGTGTGTGTGTTGTGTACTCTGACTGTGGTGTGTGTGTGTGTGTGTGTGTGTGTTGTGTACTCTGACTGTGGTGTGTGTGTTTGTGTGTGTGTTGTGTACTCTGACTGTGGTGTATGTGTGTGTGTGTGTGTTGTGTACTCTGACTGTGGTGTATGTGTTTGTGTGTGTGTTGTGTACTCTGACTGTGGTGTATGTGTGTGTGTGTGTGTGTGTGTTCTGTACTCTGACTGTGGTTTGTGTGTGTTGTGTACTCTGACTGTGGTGGATGTGTGTGTGTGTGTGTGTTTTGTACTCTGACTGTGGTGTGTGTGTGTGTGTTGTGTACTCTGACTGTGGTGTGTGTGTTTGTGTGTGTGTTGTGTACTCTGACTGTGGTGTATGTGTGTGTGTGTGTGTTGTGTACTCTGACTGTGGTGTATGTGTGTGTGTGTGTGTTGTGTACTCTGACTGTGGTGTGTGTGTTTGTGTGTGTGTTGTGTACTCTGACTGTGGTGTATGTGTGTGTGTGTGTGTTGTGTACTCTGACTGTGGTGTATGTGTTTGTGTGTGTGTTGTGTACTCTGACTGTGGTGTATGTGTGTGTGTGTGTGTGTGTGTGTTCTGTACTCTGACTGTGGTTTGTGTGTGTTGTGTACTCTGACTGTGGTGGATGTGTGTGTGTGTGTGTGTTTTGTACTCTGACTGTGGTGTGTGTGTGTGTGTTGTGTACTCTGACTGTGGTGTGTGTGTGTGTGTGTTGTGTACTCTGACTGTGGTGTGTGTGTGTGTGTGTGTGTGTGTTGTGTACTCTGACTGTGGTGTGTGTGTGTTGTGTACTCTGACTGTGGTGTGTGTGTGTGTGTGTGTTGTGTACTCTGACTGTGGTGTATGTGTTTGTGTGTGTGTTGTGTACTCTGACTGTGGTGTATGTGTGTGTGTGTGTGTGTGTGTTCTGTACTCTGACTGTGGTTTGTGTGTGTTGTGTACTCTGACTGTGGTGGATGTGTGTGTGTGTGTGTGTTGTGTACTCTGACTGTGGTGTGTGTGTGTGTGTTGTGTACTCTGACTGTGGTGTGTGTGTGTGTGTGTTGTGTACTCTGACTGTGGTGTGTGTGTGTGTGTGTGTGTGTGTTGTGTACTCTGACTGTGGTGTGTGTGTGTTGTGTACTCTGACTGTGGTGTGTGTGTGTGTGTGTGTGTGTGTTGTGTACTCTGACTGTGGTGTGTGTCCTCAGGGAACTCCGGCTCGATGGAGAGATTTCCACTCCGCCACGGTCATCGGCTCGAAGATGTTTGTGTTCGGCGGGCGAGCGGATCGCTTCGGGCCGTTTCACTCCAACAACGAGATTTACTGCAACAAGATCAAGATCTTCGACACGGAGAGCAACAGCTGGATGAACACCGCGTCCGCGCAGCTGCTGCCCGAGGGCCGCCGGAGCCACTCCGCCTGTGAGACACTTTAAATTCTTGAATTGAATTAAAAGATAAGCATATATCAGGGCATAATCCAAATTTGACACAAAGGTGTAGAACAGCAGCCGGTGTCTCAGTCCATCATCACACCTGAGGCTAAAGCTGGCCCGAGCCTCCATACGCAGAGCAATATCTGCAGGCCTCTCACACACAGCCTGTGCACATGGCCTAAACTGCCAAAAATGAGGGCAATAACTTTACAAGAATAGCCAAAGTTATTGAAGACATTGTACCATGGTTGATATTTCAGCAGTTCTGAAGCATAGCAGGTGTCCATGTAAGCATCAAAAGAGCAACCGATTTCTATTATTGTAACGGCTTTGGTGTGTTCGTTAATTACAGCTGTGTCAGGTGTGTTTGGAAAGTGATTTATGGCAGTTTCCAATGTAGTGCACTGTCCGTGTGGAGGTGAGAACCAGTCTAGCTCGATCTTTTCGTTACAATGGATTGTGTTGACATTGTCTCTGAGCTCCTTCACTAAGAGTGCAACGATACGGTCATGTCGCGCGATGTACACACACACACACACACACACGCACACACACACACACGGACACACACAGAGAGACGCACACACACTCACGCACACACACACGCACACACACAGAGAGACACACACACACACACACACACGCACACACACACAAAGAGACACACACACACTGTTAACACGATTCTTGATTTCTCTCTAACAGTTGCTTATAATGGAGAGCTGTATATATTCGGTGGTTATAACGCTCGTCTGGATCGACACTTCAACGACCTCTGGAAGTTCAACCCAGGTGATTCTCCACACACACACACACACACACACACACACACACACACACACACACACACACACACACACACACACACACACACACACACTGTAACTGTTCTAGGTTCATGTGGTGATTCTCCTCACATACACACACACACACACACACACACACACACACACTGTAAGTGTTCTGGGTTCATGTGTCACGGGCAATATGATGGAATTCTCTTAGTGAGTGTGTGTGTGTGAATTCTCTCTGTTGTTTTGTCAACTATTATTTCATTTGACCACCTCAGAAAAATTATGAATTGCTAGTTTGATTTTCTTAAATTTTTATACAGTTTTTGAGCTGTTTCCATGGCAACCCATTGATGCTGTAATGAGGTGTGTCCATATAAGGCACGTGTGTATGAACGTACGACACAGATCACAGATGCTCAAGGACGTTCTGCTAAAATCACACACACACAGCACATAAGGCAAACCCTGGGCTCTTGTGTTACTCTGTGGAGTGTGTCAGTGTGTGTCCATCAGTGCTCATCCTTCAGCCAGTGATGTGTGTGTGTGTGTGTTCAGAGGCGTTCTCCTGGAGGAAGGTGGAGCCGAGGGGGAAGGGCCCGTGTCCCAGGCGGAGACAGTGCTGTTGCATGGTGGGAGATCGCATCATACTCTTCGGGGGAACCAGGTGAGCTCAGCGCGTCACATGACTTCTCAACTCTGATGATGTGTGTTAGGGTGGAAGTGGATTTACTGGGAAACAAACATGCCTAAATGAGCCAAAACCATGTGCTGCTTATTGAGCATAAAACTGTCATTCATCAGTCACACGCACGACATCATTCATCAGTCACACACATGACATCATTCATCAGTCACACGCACGACATCATTCATCAGTCACACGCACGACATCATTCATCAGTCACACACATGACATCATTCATCAGTCACACACACGACATCATTCATCAGTCACACGCACGACATCATTCATCAGTCACACGCACGACATCATTCATCAGTCACACGCACGACATCATTCATCAGTCACACGCACGACATCATTCATCAGTCACACGCACGACATCATTCATCAGTGACATCATTCATCAGTCACACGCACGACATCATTCATCAGTCACACACATGACATCATTCATCAGTCACACGCACGACATCATTCATCAGTCACACACATGACATCATTCATCAGTCACACGCACGACATCATTCATCAGTCACACGCATGACATCATTCATCAGTCACACACATGACATCATTCATCAGTCACACACATGACATCATTCATCAGTCACGCGCACGACATCATTCATCAGTCACACGCACGACATCATTCATCAGTCACACGCACGACATCATTCATCAGTCACACGCACGACATCATTCATCAGTCACACGCACGACATCATTCATCAGTCACACGCATGACATCATTCATCAGTCACACGCACGACATCATTCATCAGTCACACGCACGACATCATTCATCAGTCACACGCACGACATCATTCATCAGTCACACGCACGACATCATTCATCAGTCACACGCACGACATCATTCATCAGTCACACGCACGACATCATTCATCAGTCACACGCACGACATCATTCATCAGTCACACGCACGACATCATTCATCAGTCACACGCACGACATCATTCATCAGTCACACACATGACATCATTCATCAGTCACACACATGACATCATTCATCAGTCACACGCACGACATCATTCATCAGTCACACACATGACATCATTCATCAGTCACACACATGACATCATTCATCAGTCACACACATGACATCATTCATCAGTCACACGCACGACATCATTCATCAGTCACACACATGACATCATTCATCAGTCACACGCACGACATCATTCATCAGTCACACGCACGACATCATTCATCAGTCACACGCATGACATCATTCATCAGTCACACACATGACATCATTCATCAGTCACACACATGACATCATTCATCAGTCACACGCACGACATCATTCATCAGTCACACGCACGACATCATTCATCAGTCACACGCACGACATCATTCATCAGTCACACGCACGACATCATTCATCAGTCACACGCACGACATCATTCATCAGTCACACGCACGACATCATTCATCAGTCACACGCACGACATCATTCATCAGTCACACGCATGACATCATTCATCAGTCACACACATGACATCATTCATCAGTCACACACATGACATCATTCATCAGTCACACGCATGACATCATTCATCAGTCACACGCATGACATCATTCATCAGTCACACACATGACATCATTCATCAGTCACACGCACGACATCATTCATCAGTCACACGCACGACATCATTCATCAGTCACACGCACGACATCATTCATCAGTCACACGCACTGACATCATTCATCAGTCACACGCACGACATCATTCATCAGTCACACGCACGACATCATTCATCAGTCACACGCACGACATCATTCATCAGTCACACGCACGACATCATTCATCAGTCACACGCACGACATCATTCATCAGTCACACGCACGACATCATTCATCAGTCACACGCACGACATCATTCATCAGTCACACGCACGACATCATTCATCAGTCACACGCACGACATCATTCATCAGTCACACGCACGACATCATTCATCAGTCACACGCACGACATCATTCATCAGTCACACGCATGACATCATTCATCAGTCACACGCACGACATCATTCATCAGTCACACGCACGACATCATTCATCAGTCACATGCATGACATCATTCATCAGTCACACGCACGACATCATTCATCAGTCACACACATGACATCATTCACGCACGACATCATTCATCAGTCACACGCACGACATCATTCACGCACGACATCATTCATCAGTCACACACATGACATCATTCATCAGTCACACGCATGACATCATTCATCAGTCACACGCACGACATCATTCATCAGTCACACGCATGACATCATTCATCAGTCACACACATGACATCATTCATCAGTCACACGCACGACATCATTCATCAGTCACACGCACGACATCATTCATCAGTCACACGCACGACATCATTCATCAGTCACACGCACGACATCATTCATCAGTCACACGCATGACATCATTCATCAGTCACACGCATGACATCATTCATCAGTCACACGCATGACATCATTCATCAGTCACACACATGACATCATTCATCAGTCACACGCACGACATCATTCATCAGTCACACGCACGACATCATTCATCAGTCACACGCACGACATCATTCATCAGTCACACACATGACATCATTCATCAGTCACACGCACGACATCATTCATCAGTCACACGCACGACATCATCAGTCACACGCACGACATCATTCATCAGTCACACGCACGACATCATTCATCAGTCACACGCACGACATCATTCATCAGTCACACGCACGACATCATTCATCAGTCACACGCACGACATCATTCATCAGTCACACGCATGACATCATTCATCAGTCACACGCACGACATCATTCATCAGTCACACGCACGACATCATTCATCAGTCACACGCACGACATCATTCATCAGTCACACGCACGACATCATTCATCAGTCACACACATGACATCATTCATCAGTCACACGCACGACATCATTCATCAGTCACACGCACGACATCATTCATCAGTCACACGCACGACATCATTCATCAGTCACACGCACGACATCATTCATCAGTCACACGCACGACATCATTCATCAGTCACACGCACGACATCATTCATCAGTCACACACATGACATCATTCATCAGTCACACGCACGACATCATTCATCAGTCACACGCACGACATCATCAGTCACACGCACGACATCATTCATCAGTCACACGCACGACATCATTCATCAGTCACACGCACGACATCATTCATCAGTCACACGCACGACATCATTCATCAGTCACACGCACGACATCATTCATCAGTCACAACGCACGACATCATTCATCAGTCACACGCACGACATCATCAGTCACACGCACGACATCATTCATCAGTCACACGCACGACATCATTCATCAGTCACACGCACGACATCATTCATCAGTCACACGCACGACATCATTCATCAGTCACACGCACGACATCATTCATCAGTCACACGCACGACATCATTCATCAGTCACACGCACGACATCATTCATCAGTCACACACATGACATCATTCATCAGTCACACGCACGACATCATTCATCAGTCACACGCACGACATCATTCATCAGTCACACGCCGACACGTCATCATTCATCAGTCACACGCATGACATCATTCATCAGTCACACGCACGACATCATTCATCAGTCACACGCACGACATCATTCATCAGTCACACGCATGACATCATTCATCAGTCACACACATGACATCATTCATCAGTCACACGCATGACATCATTCATCAGTCACACACGCACGACATCATTCATCAGTCACACGCATGACATCATTCATCAGTCACGCGCACGACATCATTCATCAGTCACACGCACGACATCATTCATCAGTCACACGCACGACATCATTCATCAGTCACACGCACGACATCATTCATCAGTCACACGCACGACATCATTCATCAGTCACACGCACGACATCATTCATCAGTCACACACATGACATCATTCATCAGTCACACGCACAACATCATCAGTCACACGCACGACATCATTCATCAGTCACACGCACGACATCATTCATCAGTCACACGCACGACATCATTCATCAGTCACACGCACGACATCATTCATCAGTCACACGCACGACATCATTCATCAGTCACACACATGACATCATTCATCAGTCACACGCACGACATCATTCATCAGTCACACGCACGACATCATTCATCAGTCACACGCACGACATCATTCATCAGTCACACGCACGACATCATTCATCAGTCACACGCACGACATCATTCATCAGTCACAGCGCACGACATCATTCATCAGTCACACGCATGACATCATTCATCAGTCACACACATGACATCATTCATCAGTCACACGCATGACATCATTCATCAGTCACACGCACGACCATCATTCATCAGTCACACGCATGACATCATTCATCAGTCACAGCGCACGACATCATTCATCAGTCACACGCACGACATCATTCATCAGTCACACGCACGACATCATTCATCAGTCACACGCACGACATCATTCATCAGTCACACGCACGACATCATTCATCAGTCACACGCACGACATCATTCATCAGTCACACACAAGACATCATTCATCAGTCACACGCACGACATCATTCATCAGTCACACGCACGACATCATTCATCAGTCACACGCACGACATCATTCATCAGTCACACGCATGACATCATTCATCAGTCACACGCACGACATCATTCATCAGTCACACGCACGACATCATTCATCAGTCACACGCACGACATCATTCATCAGTCACACGCACGACATCATTCATCAGTCACACGCACGACATCATTCATCAGTCACACGCACGACATCATTCATCAGTCACACGCACGACATCATTCATCAGTCACACACATGACATCATTCATCAGTCACGCGCACGACATCATTCATCAGTCACACGCACGACATCATTCATCAGTCACGCGCACGACATCATTCATCAGTCACACGCACGACATCATTCATCAGTCACACCCATGACATCATTCATCAGTCACACGCAACGACATCATTCATCAGTCACACGCACGACATCATTCATCAGTCACACGCACGACATCATTCATCAGTCACAACACGCACGACATCATTCATCAGTCACACGCACGACATCATTCATCAGTCACACGCACGACATCATTCATCAGTCACACGCACGACATCATTCATCAGTCACACGCACGACATCATTCATCAGTCACACGCACGACATCATGCATCAGTCACACGCACGACATCATTCATCAGTCACACGCACGACATCATTCATCAGTCACACGCACGACATCATTCATCAGTCACACGCACGACATCATTCATCAGTCACACGCACGACATCATTCATCAGTCACACGCACGACATCATTCATCAGTCACACGCACGACATCATTCATCAGTCACACACATGACATCATTCATCAGTCACACGCACGACATCATTCATCAGTCACACGCACGACATCATTCATCAGTCACACGCACGACATCATTCATCAGTCACACACATGACATCATTCATCAGTCACACGCACGACATCATTCATCAGTCACACGCACGACATCATTCATCAGTCACACGCACGACATCATTCATCAGTCACACGCACGACATCATTCATCAGTCACACACATGACATCATTCATCAGTCACACGCAACGACATCATTCATCAGTCACACGCACGACATCATTCATCAGTCACACGCACGACATCATTCATCAGTCACACGCACGACATCATTCATCAGTCACACGCACGACATCATTCATCAGTCACACGCACGACATCATTCATCAGTCACACGCACGACATCATTCATCAGTCACACGCACGACATCATTCATCAGTCACACGCACGACATCATTCATCAGTCACACGCACGACATCATTCATCAGTCACACGCACGACATCATTCATCAGTGACACGCATGACATCATTCATCAGTCACACGCACGACATCATTCATCAGTCACACGCATGACATCATTCATCAGTCGACATCATTCATCAGTCACACGCACGTCATCATTTATCAGTCACACGCACGACATCATTCATCAGTCACACGCATGACATCATTCATCAGTGACATCATTCATCAGTCACACGCATGACATCATTCATCAGTCACACGCACGACATCATTCATCAGTCACACGCACGACATCATTCATCAGTCACACGCACGACATCATTCATCAGTCACACGCATGACATCATTCATCAGTCACACGCATGACATCATTCATCAGTCACACGCACGACATCATTCATCAGTCACACGCACGACATCATTCATCAGTCACTTGACGACATCATTCATCAGTCACACGCACGACATCATTCATCAGTCACACGCACGACATCATTCATCAGTCACACGCATGACATCATTCATCAGTCACACGCATGACATCATTCATCAGTCACACGCACGACATCATTCATCAGTCACACGCACGACATCATT
>NW_026607016.1:75000-77500 GCF_029890125.1 Rhinichthys klamathensis goyatoka | reverse complement strand
GATGCGTGTGCTGATGATGCATGTGCTGATGATGCATGTCTGATGATGCATGTCTGATGATGCGTGTGCTGATGATGAGTGTGCTGATGATGCGTGTGCTGATGCGTGTGCTGATGATGCATGTGCTGATGATGCGTGTTTCTGATGTCTGATGATGCGTGTCTGATGATGCGTGTGCTGATGATGCGTGTGCTGATGATGCATGTCTGATGATGCATGTCTGATGATGCGTGTGCTGATGATGAGTGTGCTGATGATGCATGTCTGATGCATGTCTGATGATGCGTGTGCATGTGCTGATGATGCGTGTGCTGATGATGCGTGTGCTGATGATGCATGTGCGTGTGCTTATGATGCGTGTGTCTGATGTCTGATGATGCGTGTGCTGATGATGCATGTGCGTGTGCTTATGATGCGTGTGTCTGATGTCTGATGATGCGTGTGCTGATGATGCGTGTGCTGATGATGCGTGTGCTTATGATGCGTGTGTCTGATGTCTGATGATGCGTGTGCTGATGATGCGTGTTTCTGATGTCTGATGATGCGTGTGCTGATGATGCGTGTGTCTGTCTGATGATGCGTGTGCTGATGATGCGTGTGCTGATGATGCGTGTTTCTGATGTCTGATGATGCGTGTGCTGATGATGCGTGTGCTGATGATGCATGTCTGATGATGCATGTCTGATGATGCGTGTGCTGATGATGAGTGTGCTGATGATGCGTGTGCTGATGATGAGTGTGCTGATGATGCGTGTGCTGATGATGAGTGTGCTGATGATGCATGTGCTGATGATGAGTGTGCTGATGATGCGTGTGCTGATGATGCATGTGCTGATGATGCGTGTTTCTGATATCTGATGATGCGTGTGCTGATGATGCGTGTGCTGATGATGCGTGTGCTGATGATGCGTGTTTCTGATGTCTGATGATGCATGTCTGATGATGCGTGTCTGATGATGCGTGTGCTGATGATGCGTGTGCTGATGATGCATGTCTGATGCATGTCTGATGATGCGTGTGCATGTGCTGATGATGCGTGTGCTGATGATGCGTGTGCTGATGATGCATGTGCGTGTGCTTATGATGCGTGTGTCTGATGTCTGATGATGCGTGTGCTGATGATGCGTGTGTCTGTCTGATGATGCGTGTTTCTGATGTCTGATGATGCATGTCTGATGATGCATGTCTGATGATGCGTGTCTGATGATGCGTGTGCTTATGATGCGTGTGTCTGATGTCTGATGATGCGTGTGCTGATGATGCGTGTGTCTGTCTGATGATGCGTGTTTCTGATGTCTGATGATGCATGTCTGATGATGCATGTCTGATGATGCGTGTCTGATGATGCGTGTGCTGATGATGCGTGTGCTGATGATGCATGTCTGATGATGCATGTCTGATGATGCGTGTGCTGATGATGAGTGTGCTGATGATGCATGTCTGATGCATGTCTGATGATGCGTGTGCATGTGCTGATGATGCGTGTGCTGATGATGCTTGTGTCTGATGTCTGATGATGTGTGTGCTGATGATGCGTGTGCTGATGTCATGGTTGAGGATGATCCCGTGCCGCTAGTCCACAGGTCTGGGAACGGCACCGGATGCACAGATTGGCATGCTGGGATACGCGTGGGACGGCAGCTTGCGAGTCTGTGATCAACCGCCTCTGCTCTGTTTGTTTGTTTTGGTTGGTTGAGTGTGTTCGGGGATTTATTCGAGTGTCTTCATGGGTTTCTCTCTTGAACAGTGTCCTGATGGTTTTAATATCCTGACGTGATGTCACTTCCTCTGTGTGATGAGTTAAGCTGAATCAGCTGATCTTCATCCTCCTGTGTGTGTGTCTCATGCTAACGTGACCTTTGCTGATGAATGCTAGTGCATCGATGCTGTTATAATGCCGGAGAGAGTGTGTGTGTGTGTGTGTGTGTGTGTGTGTGAGAGAGAGAGAGCGAGAGAGCGTGTGAGAGAGAGAAGAGAGAGAGCGTGTGTGTGTGTGTGAGAGAGAGCGAGAGTGTGTGTGTGTGTATGAGAGAGAGAGAGAGCGTGAGAGTGTGTGTCTGTGTGTGTGTGAGAGAGAGCGAGAGAGCGTGTGTCTGTGAGTCTGTGTGTGTGTGTGTGTGTGAGAGAGAGAGAGAGCGTGAGAGTGTGTGTCTGTGTGTGTGTGTATGAGAGAGAGAGAGAGAGAGCGTGAGAGTGTGTGTCTGTGTGTGTGAGAGAGAGCGAGAGAGTGTGTGTGTGTCTGTGTGTGTGTGTGTATGAGAGAGAGAGAGAGCGTGAGAGTGTGTGTCTGTGTGTGTGTGTGTGTGTGTGAGTGTGTGTGTGTGTGTGTGAGAGTGTATGTGTTTGTGTGTGTGTGTGAGTGTGTGTGTGAGTGTGTGTGAGTGTGTGTGAGAGAGAGAGAGAGAGCGTGAGAGTGTGTGTCTGTGTGTGTGTGTGTGTGAGTGTGTGTGTGTGTGAGAGTGTATGTGTTTGTGTGTGTGTGTGAGTGTGTGTCTGTGTG
>NW_026607016.1:52500-70000 GCF_029890125.1 Rhinichthys klamathensis goyatoka | reverse complement strand
AAGTGCATCTATCCATCATAAAAGTGCATCTATCCATCATAAAAGTGCATCTATCCATCATAAAAGTGCATCTGTCCATCATAAAAGTGCATCTATCCATCATAAAAGTGCATCTATCCATCATAAAAGTGCATCTATCCATCATAAAAGTGCATCTGTCCATCATAAAAGTGCATCTATCCATCATAAAAGTGCATCTATCCATCATAAAGGTGCATCTATCCATCATAAAAGTGCATCTATCCATCATAAAAGTGCATCTGTCCATCATAAAAGTGCATCTATCCATCATAAAAGTGCATCTATCCATCATAAAAGTGCATCTATCCATCATAAAAGTGCATCTGTCCATCATAAAAGTGCATCTATCCATCATAAAAGTGCATCTATCCATCATAAAAGTGCATCTATCCATCATAAAATTGCATCTATCCATCAAAAAAGTGCATCTATCCATCATAAAAGTGCATCTATCCATCATAAAAGTGCATCTGTCCATCATAAAAGTGCATCTATCCATCAAAAAAGTGCATCTATCCATCATAAAAGTGCATCTATCCATCATAAAAGTGCATCTGTCCATCATAAAAGTGCATCTATCCATCATAAAAGTGCATCTATCCATCATAAAAGTGCATCTATCCATCATAAAAGTGCATCTATCCATCATAAAAGTGCATCTGTCCATCATAAAAGTGCATCTATCCATCATAAAAGTGCATCTATCCATCATAAAAGTGCATCTGTCCATCATAAAAGTGCATCTATCCATCATAAAAGTGCATCTGTCCATCATAAAAGTGCATCTATCCATCATAAAAGTGCATCTGTCCATCATAAAAGTGCATCTGTCCATCATAAAAGTGCATCTATCCATCATAAAAGTGCATCTATCCATCATAAAAGTGCATCTGTCCATCATAAAAGTGCATCTATCCATCATAAAAGTGCATCTATCCATCATAAAAGTGCATCTATCCATCATAAAAGTGCTGGTCACGTGTTTTCTAACCCTTGATGAAGCATGATGGGATTGATGTGCTGATGACGCTCTTGTGTTTCAGTCCGTGTCCGGAGCAGGGGATGGGGGACGAGTTCAACCTCATGGACCATTCGGACCTGTACATCCTGGACTTCAGTGAGTGTGTGTGTGTGTGTGTGTGTGTGTGTTGCAGTGCTGAAGATTAACCCTCGCTGTACTTAAGCTAAATAAAAACAGCTTGAAATATGACAAATGATCAACACATTCATGAGTCATGCAGAGGTTACGGCGTGTAACAATAGATTGATCTTACATTAGGAGGTTATAATGTATCAAACAGAACCATAAACAAGGACAAAAACAATATTTTTAAGAGGCACCTTTATTTCGACACTCTTCAGGTATCGTCCGTCCGCACATTACTGCCAAAGCGTGCATTTCTCGAAAACTGTCAAACACATTTTAACAGCTTTATTTTGTAACATACTTTATTTTTCCTAAATTAATGTATTTTTCTAATTTTACACTATTGTAATATTCATTTAATTATTTATTTATAGAGCACATTTAATGTAACAGCTGTTGCCCAAAGTGCTTCACAATCACTAAAAACACAAAATTAAGAGTACAGAGAGAGAGAAAAATTATTAAATTATGGATCGATATATCCTTGAATCTAATCTAATGTAATTGCTTGTTTGAGGTATTGGCCAATATCATATCTCTAGCTAAGAGAATCGGTATCAGATCATAGCATGACGAAGCGTCTGATTTACACAGTCGCTGTCTCTCTCTCTCTCACACACACACACACACACGCGCGGTTAGGTGCATCCGGCACCAAATAAAGGCTCTTCCGTTGGCAGAGTCTTCGGATCAGCTCCACAGGAACAGGTGAGATAGAGCAGGGAAGCGCTGACTCTCCTGCAGCGACACACACACACACACACACACACACACACACACACACACGTCAGCGGAAGCACATGTACGGCTGTCCTGAAGAGCTTCTGCTCACGTGGAATCCACTATACTTGATTATTATAAAGCGAACTCCATCACGAGACCGCATCAGTGTCCGCTGTACAGAAGACCAGACCTCATTACTCACAGCAAGGTCTATTCGTGACGTCAGATCCATAATATTACTGAACATTAAGTGTCTAATAAACCCTACTAAAATTAACAACCCCATTAATTCCAAAGATATTGTTTTTAGGTAGAAGTATAATATATGTAGAAGTTTTTTTATTGGCATTTATAGAATCTTTCATTGCACAAAAGGTTCTTCACAGTAAGAATAACATGGTTCTTTAAGAACTGATCACTGAAAGGTTCTTTATGGAATCAGAAATGGTTCTTTTATGGATTCAGTGTGAAAACCCCTCTTGAAGCTTTATTTTTATAAGCAAACGCTTGTAATGCATTATTGAGTTTGTTGCTTTGTTTTTTAGGTCCTAATCTGAAGACTTTATGCAAGTTAGCGGTTATTCAGTACAGTCTGGATCAGTCTGGACTCCCTCATGACATCAGGTGAGAGTCACACGCTCTCTCTCTCTCATACACACACACACACACACTCTCGCACACACACACACACTCTCGCACACACTCTCGCACACACACACTCTCGCACACACACACACACTCTCGCACACACACACACTCACACACACGCATAATTTCTCACACACACTCATGCTTGCTGCTGCTAGTGAATGAGTGTGAAACCAGAGTCAGCGATAACAATCTGCACCTCAACCCTTGACCCTCATCAGCTCTGGGCTCTTGTCAGCAGATCATTGCTTTACTGATCAGGTTACACACACTCACACTCACACACACACACACACACACTCACACAATCGTGATGGAGGGAGAGTGTAAAGACACCTTAATTCTCCATAGCCGCAACAAAGCACAATAAATCAGCCAATTAGTAAAACGAATTATCGCTCTCACCAAAGACAAAATACATTGTGCACGTTGTGTCCAAACACCAGCAGCTACACACACACACACACACACACACGTACAGACACACTCAAACACACTGTATACATCAAACATCCTTATTTTCAATATTGTAATATTCTTCAGTTTATATTGTCTGTGCTCCAGTGAGATGAATCTGACCATGAATATTGTTTATCATTTTGTTAAAAGCACAACATTCTCACTGTTTCTTTGTTGTCAGAACTATGAAACGGTTTCAGTAGTCAGTAGTTTTAATAGTTCAGTAGTTCTACATTTACATTTATTCATTTAGCAGAGGCTTTTATCCAAAGCGACTTACAACTGAGAGCAACAGAAGCAGTGAAACTAACAGTAGGACAACAATATGCAAGTGCTATGACCCTTCCCAGCTTAGTCTAACGCAGTATATATATATATATATTTTTTTTATTATAAATAGATATAGAATAGAAGAGAAAGTGTTAGTATTTATGGATCGAGTGTTGCTGAAAAAGATGCGTCTTCAGCCGTTTCTTGAGAATGGCCACGGACTCGGCCGCTCTGGTTGAGTTGGGCAGATCATTCCTCCAGCAGGAACAGTTAACCCTAACCTAACCTAACCCTAACTCCAGCAGGGAACAGTTAACCCTAACCCAGGCCAGGTGATGGTCCGAGAAAGAGATTCTGTGCCTCTTTGAGATGGCAAGTTTCTGGATGGCACGTACGTCGGGAGCAGAGCCAGTGGTTGTTCTGTAGGCAAACGTCAGCGACTTGAATTTGATGCGAGCGGCTGTTGGCCACCAGTGCAGGTTTGTGAGGAGAGTGACGTGCGTCTCTTCGTCTCGATAAACACACTCTAGCTGCAGCATCTGGATCAGTTGCACAGGTTTGACAGATGCTGGAAGGAGAGAGCATTACAATAATCCGGTCTGGAGAGAACAAGAGCTTGGAGAAGGAGTTGTGTAGCTCTGATAGGAAGGGCCTGATCCTCCTAATGTTGTATAAGGCAATTCTCTACAGGACCGGGCAGTTCTAGTAATGTGGTCTGTGAAGTTCAACTGATCATCACTCGCCGCGTTTCCACTGTCGGGCCAGTGCGGGCCAGGGCTTTAAACGGGCCGTGCCGGGCTAATAGCCTCGGGCCAGTAGCACCGGGCCTGCGTTTCCACTGTCAGGCCAGAAGCTCCACAGCGCTTCACTAAAACACGCCTCTCTGGAACAACGTCACACTAACCCATCATTTCACCAACCAATGGAAGTTTTATCAGAAAACTAATCAGAAATAAATCACTGGAAACAGCGTGCATTGCAAAACAAACATGATAAAAGCGACCGTTTGCTGAAATTTGTGTTGTTTACTGAATATTTAAAACCCAAGGATCGATGTTTTACCACAGGTTTACAATAAAAAGTGATATATTGATCATGAATTAATGTGTCAAAATTGCACATCAGTCACACAGAAATAAATTACCATTAGGTTTCACAAAAGAAAGAGGACACGCTTACTTCTTCAGTCGCGTCTGTTTCTGTTTATTTGGTAGGCTAGTTACAGGACATATTTACATCACATTTAGAAAGAAAGATAATTTCTACAAATATATGCTACCAAAAATACGACCTGATGAGCTTTAGCACTTTCTCAACTCCCAGTAGGCTACAGATATTTTCAGTCAGATAAACAGAAAGCTCCCGAAAAAAAAGTTGCTTTATTTTATGATAGTCCGGTATAAAGAGACGAGACGTATGCTACTGACAGATAAAATAAAAACATGATTGTGATAGCCTTTAAGATTGGTCTGATTTCTTCAAGCGTTCACCATGTTTTTTTTACCATGCGGATCTTAGCTACTATATGGTTACTATGGTAATGCAACGCGCATAGTCTTTTGCATCGCGTAGGCCTATACATATTTCTATCTTAAACGGTGATCATAATCCACATCGGATCACAAACAGAAGGCATTCAAACATGAAAGTGAGTTAAATTATTTTAAAAGTATTTAATGCTGACAGAATCATCCGGCGCTGTCGTCTCCAGACTCAGGTAAACCCCGCCTCTGTTCGTAACCACGCCTCTAGCCCGAGCTGGCCCGCTTTGGCCCAAGGTATTCGACGGGCCAGAAATCCTGGCCGTTGGCCCCGAGTAAGCCCCGATCAAGCCCCGGAAGTGACAGTGGAAACGCGACTGGCCCTGGCACGCACTAGCACGGCTCGGCCCTGGCCTGACAGTGGAAACGCGGCTACTCACAACTCCAAGAATCCTGGCTGACCTTGATGGAGTTATGGATGACGAGCCTACAGCTGAATGGAGAAGTTGTGGTGCAGTGTTGGGTTGGCCGAGACCACGAGCAGTTCTGTCTTCGCAAGGTTGAGTTGAAGGTGGTGGTCCTTCATCCAGCCAGAAATGTCTCAGGCTGAGATGTGAGCGGCTCCCGTCGGATCATCCGGCTGGAATGAGAGGTAGAGTTGTGTGTCATCAGCGTAGCAGTGATAGGAAACCCATGTTTCTGAGTGACAGATCCCAGTGATCACATGTAGATGGAGAAGAGAAGCGGTCCCAGCACTGAGCCCTGAGGCACTCCAGTAGCTAGATCAGGGATGGGCAACTTCGGTCCTGGAGGGCCACTGTCCTACAGAGTTTAGCTTCAACCCTAATCAAACACACCTGAACAAGCTAATCAAGCTCTTCAGGATTACTAGAAAGTTACAGGCAGGTGATTTTTTCAGGGTTGGAGCTAAACTCTGCAGGACAGTGGCCCTCCAGGACCGATGTTGCCCATCCCTGAGCTAGATGATAGCACTGATGGGATAAACCATGTTTCTGAGTGACAGATCCCAGTGATCACATGTAGACGGAGAAGAGAAGCGGTCCCAGCACTGAGCCCTGAGGCACTCCAGTGGCTAGTCAGTTCTGTAGTCAGTAGTTTCATGAGTGGTCGAACACATCTGTGGGAAGGTTCTGAGTGTCACACAGATAGAGGACAGTCTGAACTGATACCATAGTCTCTCACTCAATCCCTCTAGCGCAACCAACTGTCTGAAGGCATAGAAACACAACTCTTTTTTCCTCCGATTCCTCGGTTCGAACTGATGATGTCAGTTTCCGCCAAAAAAAAAATTCAGAAATTTCGAGCTCCTCCGAGACCATTGATCAGATTTTCACAAAAGTCAAATCAGATCATCTTCAGACCACGGCAACAATAAGTTATGGAATTCAAGTTGATTCGTCAAACCGATCTGGAATAACGACGAAGATCACGCCAAAGTGGAGTTTTTCATAAAATGCTATATTTTATGAACACATTTGTGTTTCATTGTGTTTTCAGCATAATGCCTAAAAAAACCTAAACTGTTATCGTTTAACGCATCATCAAACTCTCAAATTAAATGACTAGTGTTTCTATTTAAGATTAATCAGGCATTTCGACTTAAATTCTCTGTAATGACTTGTTGTTGCAGTTGCTGTTATGCTGTAATGCTTTATTTAATTCTGCAGTCAGTTTTATTAGTTCGGTAGTCAGAACTATTAGTTTTACTCTTATCTAACATAAAGACAAACAGGCCATAAACAGTAGCAGATGTAGAGATGTGAATGTCTCTGATAATGACTCTGAATCCAGAATCTGAACATGTGATTGTGTGTGTGTGCTGGTGTTTAAGGCCTGTTTCTGAAGGTGTGTGTGTTTAACTGGAGCTGGTGTGTGTGTGTTTAACTGGAGCTGGTGTGTGTGTGTGTAGGAGACGCTCGTCTGATAGTGATGGAGAACACAACTTGTCAAGTGGCGTCTTATCTTAATGAGTCTAACGAGAGCCGGCACACATCCGGCCTCCTGCAGGGACACAAATCCCTTTAGTGTGTGTGTGTGTGTGTGTGTGTGTGTCCTCAGGTGGGAGCTGACGGCCATGACCACGAACAGTAACATCAGTCGGCCCATATTCTCCTCTAACTGTGTGTGTGTGTGTGTGTGTGTGTTCTCAGGTGGGAGCTGACGGCCATGACCACGAACAGTAACATCAGTCGGCCCATATTCTCCTCTAACTGTGTGTGTGTGTGTGTGTGTGTGTCCTCAGGTGGGAGCTGACGGCCATGACCACGAACAGTAACATCAGTCGGCCCATATTCTCCTCTAACTGTGTGTGTGTGTGTGTGTGTGTGTGTGTGTGTGTGTGTGTCCTCAGGTGGGAGCTGACGGCCATGACCACGAACAGTAACATCAGTCGGCCCATATTCTCGTCTCACGGCTGACCCGTGGCGGCTCTTCCCGTGTGGATCCGGATCCCAGTTCTCCGTCGGTCCTGCTGTGGCGAAGGCCTTTTCCCAGTTTGATTCGCCACTGTTGAACTTCTGCGGAGAAACGGACCTTCACGCTTTTAAACCAGTCCAATTATTCATCAGTGTTACAGTGTTTTAATGAGAATCTGGAGTGAAATGAAGGTCATTTAACCTGTAATCTGTCATTTCTCTGCTTGTGTGGTCAGATTGCTGGTTTATATGCAAGACTTTCGTTACGCTCCGCTCATATCAGAGGAGACACACACCGTCCTTATGTTTTCCCACCGTGCTTCTGACAATAGAACATGACTCCACAATCAATAGACAGGAGAATATTCCCTCTGCATGCGTGCGTCCCTCAGGATCCGCACCGTAAAAACTCAACAAAGACACGATGTTGTGAAAGATTACATGTTTTCTCATTTACTCAATGGCAGCGAAAGATGTTTCACATCAGAGCAAATCGGCACGATCTAATAAACACCTCGAGGGTTTTCCAGCAAACGGGGATGAATCTGAATCTGAATCTCTTCCACAAACCCAGCGTTGAAATGACAGTGGATTTCCACACACACATCCATCAGAATGTGGACGGTTCGATTGCTCTCAGTGTTGGTATTGATAGATATGACGGTGCCAAAGCTGAAGCTCATGCTTTATTCCCGTGGGACTTTCCGGCGTCTCGTCCAGTGCCTGATGCTCCTCTGGACACTTCAGATCTTCACAAGCTCTCGAGTCCAAGCACACACAGTTTTAACGGCTTCTGCTCGGACTGGATTTGAAATATGTTTTATTAGAGATTTTATTGTGTTGGAATATCTGACACCAAACTGTCATAATGAATATTGCAACCTGACGAAAACAAGAAGTCCTAAAATCAAATCAAGTGCATTTTCACACTGACGTGTAGCTGACAGACGGGAATCGGTGATGGTTTAGTGACGTGCTGCTTTAAAGAGTCATTCGGATCCACGATGGTGTTGCTAACATGCTAAAGGGGAAATGAAGGAGAGCTTGTGTGTTGTGATCGTGTAAACGCTGCGGTTCGGAGTCTTCCCCTCCGGCTGCTGATGTTTGGAAACGACACATGATTCCTCAGTGGCGGATGAATCTTTTCCACAAGTCACGACTCGATCAATGTTGTAAACGGGTTTTCAATGGAATCTTTTGAATTTCCTAAACAATAAAGTTGATGATAATTTTGCTTGTTGTCTGCTTAAATGTACAGGAATAATACAAGTGTGTCTGTATAAAAAGAGCATTAAGAATTAGTTAAATTTGAACAATTTTGAGATTAAGAAAACTTCTTTTTTAAATGAACACTTATTCCTCTATAATGAAATGAAATTTTTTCTCAGATTCACTTTTTTGAAGTTTACACAGAGATGATGACGTTTTTTCAAAATTTTCAGCGCTCGCCCCTTGGATCCTGTTTCAGAGTGTGTGTTCTGGAGCTCTAACGCTGCTGTGTGCGGATGAACGGCCAGAACACATTAAAGTTTCTGTGTTCAGTAGAGCGGTGTCGTGTTAGCGGCCCCTAAGTTAATCACTAATGATCTTTACAACGGAAGTGAATCAATCAAAACTAACTTTAGCTGGACAATAACTTTATTCTAGAGCTGCTGTAAAGCCTAAACACTCTCTGTGACTGTAATCTCCTGTTATCACTGTAAAGCTGCTGTGGAACCGTCTGTGCTGTTACAGCGCTGGATAGGTGAAGGAGACTTGACTCTTTAGACTTGACAGTTTTAGTTTGGCCTTTTTGCAGGATCATTCTGACAGTTTCTCCCAGGACAGATCCATTCCTCCGTCGGATGTCCAGCACAGGCTCGTCTTCATCTCAGCGGCCCGTCATGATCAGGGTAAGGCTCTCAGTGACGTGTCTCTGCTCTCTCGTTCCAAGCGTGATTGATTTGGCCGATCTCTCGGTGGACGTGACCTTAATGGGCTTCTATTGAGCAGAGGTTGTGAAAGCTAAAGGTTAACAGCGCGAGGAACTGTGATCGGACGAAACACACCTGTTGGCCTCCTCGTTTTCACAGGACGCTTAAACTTGTGCTTCAGCTCGACGCTAATGGCCACGGGTCGTCTGAGCTCAATCTCTCTCTGGGGACGAGCTTCTCCACACCCAAACACAGCATTAAACTCATGTCGTGTCAGTAAAGCTGATGTCGTGTCATGAGCTCGGGTTGTTTTGACCTGAGCGCTCGATGGAGGCCAACGCTCTTCAGATCCAACAACTGACGGATCATTACTCTGGTCCGATCACTCAATCTTTCCATGTATCGTAGCATAGAAATCTGGTTTTCTTTCATTCGAGATTCGTCTAACCCTAAATGGAAAGGAATTTGTTATAATTGAGACGTTGACAAACACACGTAGATGAATATCTGAAGTTCGACGTCACATTCGCTTCAGAACAAGTGCGTTTCGTCCATTAATACTCATACACTGCGAATAAAATCATCTTCTTCCTCAGTGTTTCTGTCTTGTTTTCCAGCACAAATATCGAAACATTCTTAAATCAAGATACATTTACTGGAGAAGAAGCAAAATGTCTGAAGATATTAAGACTTCTGAACAATGTATCAAAATGTACACTAAACCCAGAGCTCGATCAGCGCACACTAAACCCAGAGCTCGATCAGCGCTCACTAAACCCAGAGCTCGATCAGCGCTCACTAAACCCAGAGCTCGATCAGCGCACACTAAACCCAGAGCTCGATCAGCGCTCACTAAACCCAGAGCTCGATCAGCGCTCACTAAACCCAGAGCTCGATCAGCGCACACTAAACCCAGAGCTCGATCAGCACACACTAAACCCAGAGCTCGAACAGCGCTCACTAAACCCAGAGCTCGATCAGCGCTCACTAAACCCAGAGCTCGATCAGCGCACACTAAACCCAGAGCTCGATCAGCGCACACTAAACCCAGAGCTCGATCAGCTCACACTAAACCCAGAGCTCGATCAGCGCACACTAAACCCAGAGCTCGATCAGCGCTCACTAAACCCAGAGCTCGATCAGCGCACACTAAACCCAGAGCTCGATCAGCGCACACTAAACCCAGAGCTCGATCAGCTCACACTAAACCCAGAGCTCGATCAGCGCACACTAAACCCAGAGCTCGATCAGCGCACACTAAACCCAGAGCTCGAACAGCGCACACTAAACCCAGAGCTCGATCAGCACACACTAAACCCAGAGCTCGATCAGCACACACTAAACCCAGAGCTCGAACAGCGCACACTAAACCCAGAGCTCGATCAGCACACACTAAACCCAGAGCTCGATCAGCACACACTAAACCCAGAGCTCGAACAGCGCACACTAAACCCAGAGCTCGATCAGCTCACACTAAACCCAGAGCTCGATCAGCGCACACTAAACCCAGAGCTCGATCAGCTCACCCTAAACCCAGAGCTCGATCAGCGCTCACTAAACCCAGAGCTCGATCAGCGCACACTAAACCCAGAGCTCGATCAGCGCACACTAAACCCAGAGCTCGATCAGCGCTCACTAAACCCAGAGCTCGATCAGCGCTCACTAAACCCAGAGCTCGATCAGCGCACACTAAACCCAGAGCTCGAACAGCGCTCACTAAACCCAGAGCTCGATCAGCGCTCACTAAACCCAGAGCTCGATCAGCGCACACTAAACCCAGAGCTCGATCAGCGCACACTAAACCCAGAGCTCGATCAGCTCACACTAAACCCAGAGCTCGATCAGCGCACACTAAACCCAGAGCTCGATCAGCGCTCACTAAACCCAGAGCTCGATCAGCTCACACTAAACCCAGAGCTCGATCAGCTCACACTAAACCCAGAGCTCGATCAGCGCTCACTAAACCCAGAGCTCGATCAGCGCACACTAAACCCAGAGCTCGATCAGCGCACACTAAACCCAGAGCTCGATCAGCTCACACTAAACCCAGAGCTCGATCAGCGCACACTAAACCCAGAGCTCGATCAGCGCACACTAAACCCAGAGCTCGATCAGCGCACACTAAACCCAGAGCTCGATCAGCTCACACTAAACCCAGAGCTCGATCAGCGCTCACTAAACCCAGAGCTCGATCAGCGCTCACTAAACCCAGAGCTCGATCAGCGCACACTAAACCCAGAGCTCGATCAGCGCTCACTAAACCCAGAGCTCGATCAGCGCACACTAAACCCAGAGCTCGAACAGCGCACACTAAACCCAGAGCTCGATCAGCGCTCACTAAACCCAGAGCTCGATCAGCGCTCACTAAACCCAGAGCTCGATCAGCGCTCACTAAACCCAGAGCTCGATCAGCGCACACTAAACCCAGAGCTCGATCAGCGCACACTAAACCCAGAGCTCGATCAGCGCTCACTAAACCCAGAGCTCGATCAGCTCACACTAAACCCAGAGCTCGATCAGCGCACACTAAACCCAGAGCTCGATCAGCGCACACTAAACCCAGAGCTCGATCAGCGCACACTAAACCCAGAGCTCGATCAGCGCTCACTAAACCCAGAGCTCGATCAGCGCTCACTAAACCCAGAGCTCGATCAGCGCACACTAAACCCAGAGCTCGATCAGCGCACACTAAACCCAGAGCTCGATCAGCGCACACTAAACCCAGAGCTCGATCAGCGCTCACTAAACCCAGAGCTCGATCAGCTCACACTAAACCCAGAGCTCGATCAGCGCACACTAAACCCAGAGCTCGATCAGCGCACACTAAACCCAGAGCTCGATCAGCGCACACTAAACCCAGAGCTCGATCAGCGCTCACTAAACCCAGAGCTCGATCAGCGCACACTAAACCCAGAGCTCGATCAGCGCACACTAAACCCAGAGCTCGATCAGCACACACTAAACCCAGAGCTCGATCAGCGCACACTAAACCCAGAGCTCGATCGGCGCACACTAAACCCAGAGCTCGATCAGCGCACACTAAACCCAGAGCTCGATCAGCGCACACTAAACCCAGAGCTCGATCAGCGCACACTAAACCCAGAGCTCGATCAGCGCACACTAAACCCAGAGCTCGATCAGCGCTCACTAAACCCAGAGCTCGATCAGCTCACACTAAACCCAGAGCTCGATCAGCGCACACTAAACCCAGAGCTCGATCAGCGCACACTAAACCCAGAGCTCGATCAGCGCACACTAAACCCAGAGCTCGATCAGCGCTCACTAAACCCAGAGCTCGATCAGCGCTCACTAAACCCAGAGCTCGATCGGCGCACACTAAACCCAGAGCTCGATCAGCGCACACTAAACCCAGAGCTCGATCCGCGCACACTAAACCCAGAGCTCGATCAGCGCACACTAAACCCAGAGCTCGATCCGCGCACACTAAACCCAGAGCTCGAACAGCGCACACTAAACCCAGAGCTCGATCAGCGCACACTAAACCCAGAGCTCGATCAGCGCACACTAAACCCAGAGCTCGATCAGCGCACACTAAACCCAGAGCTCGAACAGCGCACACTAAACCCAGAGCTCGATCAGCGCTCACTAAACCCAGAGCTCGATCAGCGCTCACTAAACCCAGAGCTCGATCAGCGCTCACTAAACCCAGAGCTCGATCAGCGCACACTAAACCCAGAGCTCGATCAGCGCACACTAAACCCAGAGCTCGATCAGCGCTCACTAAACCCAGAGCTCGATCAGCTCACACTAAACCCAGAGCTCGATCAGCGCACACTAAACCCAGAGCTCGATCAGCGCACACTAAACCCAGAGCTCGATCAGCGCACACTAAACCCAGAGCTCGATCAGCGCTCACTAAACCCAGAGCTCGATCAGCGCTCACTAAACCCAGAGCTCGATCAGCGCACACTAAACCCAGAGCTCGATCAGCGCACACTAAACCCAGAGCTCGATCAGCGCACACTAAACCCAGAGCTCGATCAGCGCTCACTAAACCCAGAGCTCGATCAGCTCACACTAAACCCAGAGCTCGATCAGCGCACACTAAACCCAGAGCTCGATCAGCGCACACTAAACCCAGAGCTCGATCAGCGCACACTAAACCCAGAGCTCGATCAGCGCTCACTAAACCCAGAGCTCGATCAGCGCTCACTAAACCCAGAGCTCGATCGGCGCACACTAAACCCAGAGCTCGATCAGCGCACACTAAACCCAGAGCTCGATCAGCGCACACTAAACCCAGAGCTCGATCAGCGCACACTAAACCCAGAGCTCGATCAGCGCACACTAAACCCAGAGCTCGATCAGCGCTCACTAAACCCAGAGCTCGATCAGCTCACACTAAACCCAGAGCTCGATCAGCGCACACTAAACCCAGAGCTCGATCAGCGCACACTAAACCCAGAGCTCGATCAGCGCACACTAAACCCAGAGCTCGATCAGCGCTCACTAAACCCAGAGCTCGATCAGCGCTCACTAAACCCAGAGCTCGATCGGCGCACACTAAACCCAGAGCTCGATCAGCGCACACTAAACCCAGAGCTCGATCCGCGCACACTAAACCCAGAGCTCGATCAGCGCACACTAAACCCAGAGCTCGATCCGCGCACACTAAACCCAGAGCTCGAACAGCGCACACTAAACCCAGAGCTCGATCAGCGCACACTAAACCCAGAGCTCGATCAGCGCACACTAAACCCAGAGCTCGATCAGCCCACACTAAACCCAGAGCTCGATCAGCGCACACTAAACCCAGAGCTCGATCAGCGCTCACTAAACCCAGAGCTCGATCAGCGCTCACTAAACCCAGAGCTCGATCAGCGCTCACTAAACCCAGAGCTCGATCAGCGCTCACTAAACCCAGAGCTCGATCAGCGCACACTAAACCCAGAGCTCGATCAGCGCTCACTAAACCCAGAGCTCGATCAGCGCACACTAAACCCAGAGCTCGATAAGCACTCACTAAACCCAGAGCTCGATCAGCGCACACTAAACCCAGAGCTCGATCAGCGCTCACTAAACCCAGAGCTCGATCAGCGCACACTAAACCCAGAGCTCGATAAGCGCACACTAAACCCAGAGCTCGATCAGCGCACACTAAACCCAGAGCTCGATCAGCGCTCACTAAACCCAGAGCTCGATCAGCGCTCACTAAACCCAGAGCTCGATCAGCTCACACTAAACCCAGAGCTCGATCAGCGCACACTAAACCCAGAGCTCGATCAGCGCTCACTAAACCCAGAGCTCGATCAGCGCTCACTAAACCCAGAGCTCAATCAGGTCACACTAAACCCAGAGCTCGATCAGCGCACACTAAACCCAGAGCTCGATCAGCGCTCACTAAACCCAGAGCTCGATCAGCGCACACTAAACCCAGAGCTCGATAAGCGCACACTAAACCCAGAGCTCGATCAGCGCACACTAAACCCAGAGCTCGATCAGCGCACACTAAACCCAGAGCTCGATCAGCGCACACTAAACCCAGAGCTCGATCAGCGCACACTAAACCCAGAGCTCGATCAGCTCACACTAAACCCAGAGCTCGATCAGCGCACACTAAACCCAGAGCTCGATCAGCTCACACTAAACCCAGAGCTCGATCAGCGCACACTAAACCCAGAGCTCGATCAGCTCACCCTAAACCCAGAGCTCGATCAGCTCACACTAAACCCAGAGCTCGATCAGCGCACACTAAACCCAGAGCTCGATCAGCGCACACTAAACCCAGAGCTCGATCAGCTCACACTAAACCCAGAGCTCGATCAGCGCACACTAAACCCAGAGCTCGATCAGCGCACACTAAACCCAGAGCTCGATCAGCGCACACTAAACCCAGAGCTCGATCAGCTCACACTAAACCCAGAGCTCGATCAGCGCTCACTAAACCCAGAGCTCGATCAGCGCTCACTAAACCCAGAGCTCGATCAGCGCACACTAAACCCAGAGCTCGATCAGCGCTCACTAAACCCAGAGCTCGATCAGCGCACACTAAACCCAGAGCTCGAACAGCGCACACTAAACCCAGAGCTCGATCAGCGCTCACTAAACCCAGAGCTCGATCAGCGCTCACTAAACCCAGAGCTCGATCAGCGCTCACTAAACCCAGAGCTCGATCAGCGCACACTAAACCCAGAGCTCGATCAGCGCACACTAAACCCAGAGCTCGATCAGCGCTCACTAAACCCAGAGCTCGATCAGCTCACACTAAACCCAGAGCTCGATCAGCGCACACTAAACCCAGAGCTCGATCAGCGCACACTAAACCCAGAGCTCGATCAGCGCACACTAAACCCAGAGCTCGATCAGCGCTCACTAAACCCAGAGCTCGATCAGCGCTCACTAAACCCAGAGCTCGATCAGCGCACACTAAACCCAGAGCTCGATCAGCGCACACTAAACCCAGAGCTCGATCAGCGCACACTAAACCCAGAGCTCGATCAGCGCTCACTAAACCCAGAGCTCGATCAGCTCACACTAAACCCAGAGCTCGATCAGCGCACACTAAACCCAGAGCTCGATCAGCGCACACTAAACCCAGAGCTCGATCAGCGCACACTAAACCCAGAGCTCGATCAGCGCTCACTAAACCCAGAGCTCGATCAGCGCTCACTAAACCCAGAGCTCTATCGGCGCACACTAAACCCAGAGCTCGATCAGCGCACACTAAACCCAGAGCTCGATCGGCGCACACTAAACCCAGAGCTCGATCAGCGCACACTAAACCCAGAGCTCGATCAGCGCACACTAAACCCAGAGCTCGATCAGCGCTCACTAAACCCAGAGCTCGATCAGCTCACACTAAACCCAGAGCTCGATCAGCGCACACTAAACCCAGAGCTCGATCAGCGCACACTAAACCCAGAGCTCGATCAGCGCACACTAAACCCAGAGCTCGATCAGCGCTCACTAAACCCAGAGCTCGATCAGCGCTCACTAAACCCAGAGCTCGATCGGCGCACACTAAACCCAGAGCTCGATCAGCGCACACTAAACCCAGAGCTCGATCCGCGCACACTAAACCCAGAGCTCGATCAGCGCACACTAAACCCAGAGCTCGATCCGCGCACACTAAACCCAGAGCTCGAACAGCGCACACTAAACCCAGAGCTCGATCAGCGCACACTAAACCCAGAGCTCGATCAGCGCACACTAAACCCAGAGCTCGATCAGCCCACACTAAACCCAGAGCTCGATCAGCGCACACTAAACCCAGAGCTCGATCAGCGCTCACTAAACCCAGAGCTCGATCAGCGCTCACTAAACCCAGAGCTCGATCAGCGCTCACTAAACCCAGAGCTCGATCAGCGCTCACTAAACCCAGAGCTCGATCAGCGCTCACTAAACCCAGAGCTTGATCAGCGCACACTAAACCCAGAGCTCGATTAGCGCTCACTAAACCCAGAGCTCGATCAGCGCACACTAAACCCAGAGCTCGATAAGCACTCACTAAACCCAGAGCTCGATCAGCGCTCACTAAACCCAGAGCTCGATAAGCGCACACTAAACCCAGAGCTCGATCAGCGCACACTAAACCCAGAGCTCGATCAGCGCACACTAAACCCAGAGCTCGATCAGCGCTCACTAAACCCAGAGCTCGATCAGCGCACACTAAACCCAGAGCTCGATCAGCGCACACTAAACCCAGAGCTCGATCAGCGCACACTAAACCCAGAGCTCGATCAGCACACACTAAACCCAGAGCTCGATCAGCGCACACTAAACCCAGAGCTCGATCAGCGCTCACTAAACCCAGAGCTCGATCAGCGCACACTAAACCCAGAGCTCGATCAGCGCACACTAAACCCAGAGCTCGATCAGCGCACACTAAACCCAGAGCTCGATCAGCGCTCACTAAACCCAGAGCTCGATCAGCGCACACTAAACCCAGAGCTCGATCAGCGCACACTAAACCCAGAGCTCGATCAGCTCACACTAAACCCAGAGCTCGATCAGCGCACACTAAACCCAGAGCTCGATCAGCACACACTAAACCCAGAGCTCGATCAGCGCACACTAAACCCAGAGCTCGATCAGCGCTCACTAAACCCAGAGCTCGATCAGCGCACACTAAACCCAGAGCTCGATCAGCGCACACTAAACCCAGAGCTCGATCAGCGCTCACTAAACCCAGAGCTCGATCAGCGCACACTAAACCCAGAGCTCGATCAGCGCACACTAAACCCAGAGCTCGATCAGCGCACACTAAACCCAGAGCTCGATCAGCGCTCACTAAACCCAGAGCTCGATCAGCGCTCACTAAACCCAGAGCTCGATCAGCGCACACTAAACCCAGAGCTCGATCAGCACACACTAAACCCAGAGCTCGATCAGCGCACACTAAACCCAGAGCTCGATCAGCGCACACTAAACCCAGAGCTCGAT
>NW_026607016.1:27500-45000 GCF_029890125.1 Rhinichthys klamathensis goyatoka | reverse complement strand
CTTCATCCTCATCTTCATCCTCATCCTCATCTTCATCCTCATCTTCATCCTCATCCTCATCTTCATCTTCATCCTCATCTTCATCCTCATCTTCATCCTAATCCTCATCTTCACCTTTATTCTCATCTTCATCCTCCTCTTCATCCTCATCTTCATCCTCATCCTCATCCTCATCTTCATCTTCATCCTCGTCTTCATCTTCTCCTGCTTGCTTTACTCACACAGCATTAGTTTATTTTATTTGTTCTTCATCTTCATCCTCATCTTCATCCTCATCTTCATCATCATCTTCATCCTCATCTTCATCTTCTCTTGCTTGCTTTACTCACACAGCATTAGTTTATTTTATTTGTTCTTCATCTTCATCCTCATCTTTTTCTTCATCATCATCTTCATCCTCATCTTCATCTTCTCCTGCTTGCTTTACTCACACAGCATTAGTTTAGTTTAGTTTATTTGTATAGCAAATTTAAAAACAACGTGAGCTGGCTAAAGTTGTCACGTTGTTTTTTAAAGTTCTTTCCGTTAAAACAATATTACAACAGCATATTATAGCCAAAAATACAAACAACATTATTACACTGTGGAATACTTGATTCTGATTGGTCAATAGTGCCATCCAGTGGTGAGTTATTCCCAGATAACAGCAGAAACACAGGCTCATCCGGTCACTGAAGTCAGCAGCGCTACACACTCGCTAGGAACGCTCTTTCTTCGTGGAAGTTTTGCTTTTGTGAGCTAATAAAATATTAAAACTCTGTCAAATCAATATTTTGTGTACAGTTATTTAATTATGTCATCCAGTATCGTGGACTCGTGGCTCTCTCTTGTTTAATACAAACGCAGCGGCGGCCATTTTGTGACTATTGTTTTGTACACTGTCGAATTATGAGATACAAACAGGTACGATTTTAAAACAGTTTAATCTGAAATCAATATCTCTGATCTCCATAATTATTTATGTAGTGAAATGCTGTGTAATAAGTGTTATGACTGTATACCGTATCTCTTAAATGTCCGTCTAGTTTGATCTTGCCGCTGAAACGGCAAAATGTGGAAAAAGTGAAGCGCTGTGAATACATTCCGGATGCACTGTACACTCCACTACTAGCTCAGCCATAAGCCTGGGCAAGTACTAAATACGCCCTCAGAAGCACCCAATGTAGTACAACATCTAATATCCGAAGGCAGGTTCTTTCAGAGGCGGGTGCAGCAACTGAAAGGCACAACCCCCTGTGGACTTTAGCTGAGATTTAGGGATCTTTAAAAGGGATGTTTGAGATGACCAATATATATATATATATAAATAAAAATTCTGTACCATCCATAGTTTAATTTCTCTCAAGCAATTCATCAAAGAATTTAATGCAGTGCCATCATCTGCCTTCAATGGAAGATATAGTTGAGTATCATCTGCATAACAATGATACGCAACATTATATTTTTGACAAATAAAGCTGAGTGGTAACCTGTACAAAGAAAACAATATAGGCCCCAGAATTGAGCCCTGTGGAACCCCACAAGGACTGATTACAGAATCTGAGGAATGATTACCCAATTGTACTACAGAGCTTCTATCCTGTAAGTAAGAAGAAATGTGAAAGATGAGATGTGTGTGTGTCTCAGTAACTCATGGTCTTCCGTCTGCAGTGAAATGGAGGCCGTCTATCTCAAACACAAGCTGTACGGCAGCACTCCGGTGTCTCCGGGTCCGACGGCAGGAGAGATGCGGATCAAGACCGGGAGCAGCTCGGAGACCGGCTTCTTCCCCACGCCGCCCTACAGCCCCACTTCCTGCCACTCCTCCGACTTCCTGTCTGACGACTTCAGTGCTCTGGAGCAGCTGGTGAGCGACTCGCGCTTCTGCCCGCCAGCGTTCGCTGCGTCTCATCCGTACAGCGCCACCGCTCCTGCTGTGTGTGTGCCGGACTCTCACCTGGTGCCTGTGTGTGTGCCGGACTCTCACCGAGTGCCCGTGTGTGTGCCGGACTCTCACCGAGTGCCCGTGTGTGTGCCGGACTCTCACCGAGTGCCCGTGTGTGTGCCGGACTCTCACCGAGTGCCCGTGTGTGTGCCAGACTCTCACCGGGTGCCCGTGTGTGTGCCAGACTCTCACCGGGTGCCCGTGTGTGTGCCGGACTCTCACCGAGTGCCCGTGTGTGTGCCGAACTCTCACCGGGTGCCCGTGTGTGTGCCGGACTCTCACCGAGTGCCCGTGTGTGTGCCGGACTCTCACCGAGTGCCCGTGTGTGTACCAGACTCTCACCGGGTGCCCGTGTGTGTACCGGTGCTGGACACGAGCGAGATCCCGGAGCACTTCCTGTTCGGGCCGGATCTGACGCCGGAGCCCTCGCCCTCTGCGGACACACACACACACTTCCTCTACGGCCCGCCGGACTCCGGCACACTGGACACACATGCACACTCGCTGGCCCATCAGATCCGCTCGCTGGACACACACTGGCCACTGCTGGACGAGACAGTGATCGACGGGATCCTGCGGGATCTGGACGCGATCAGACCTTTGGGGTGTGTGTGTGACGGGCTTGTGATCAGACACTCGGGGTGTGTGTGTGACGGGGTTGCGGTCAGACACTTGGGGTGTGTGTGTGACGGCCCCTCACAGCTCCAGCACTGCCTGTACACCGCCATACAGTAGATCCGGTCATGTGACGCTTACGGATGAATACACACAACTGAAGTCCGTGACTTACTCTAGTAACCCAGTATGGCATATTGCCATGGCAACCAGTGGCTGGTTTCCGTGGAGATTTGATGAGGTGTTGGTGAGAACAGGTTTCTCGTCATTTCTCAAGAATAATTTATAAAGCTGCAGTGTTTTATGTGAATTGTTTTAAGTTTTAACATTTACCACTACACCTCAAATGATTTGAAAAATATGCTGATGGGGTCATTAAAGTAATCTTGATTTCGAATTTTAATATTCTGACTCCATTGGCAGATATTTGTTCTTATTTTAAACAGTTTTTCAAGACTTAATATCTTCAGTCATTCTGCTTCTCCAGTAAATGTATCTTGATTTAACGGTGTTTAGATATTGTTCTTGTAACGATTCAATAATAAGCTGCACTGAACTGAATCTACCTCATCAAATCACTGTATTTATTTTCTGTACTTTACAGAAATCTCACTCCACGAATGAATGTAAAGCTTCTCTCGCCATCTGTCAGAATAATCTATAATGTTTAGAGCTTATTTATATATTCTTGCTCTGTTTCTATTTTTGTATGCAATGTCAATAAAGTTAAGAGAAGTAAAACTGTGGTCTGTTTAGTCATAATAAGTGACACAATCCTCACCCTGATCTCTCATTAAGATCCTGTTTAATCATGATGTTTATAATATTTTCATGTCTTATATTTGCATTTATTAGGTTAGAGCTGGACAATAATAGTTACGTTTTGCAACAAAATAAAAACTCCTGTGTGGTCATAGCAGGCAGTGCCTCCATCCCCCCCATCCCCACATCCCCACATCCCCACATCCCCATCCCCTCCATCCCCTCCATCCCCACATCTCCATCCCCCTCCCCATCCCCTCCATCCCCACATCCCCATTCCCCACTTCCCCATCCCCTCCATCCCCACATCTCCATCCCACATCCCCATCCCCCCCATCCCCACTTCCCCATCCCCTCCATCCCCACATCTCCATCTCCCCATCCCCACATCCCCATCCCCCCCATCCCCACTTCCCCATCCCCACATCCCCATCCCCACATCCCCTCTATCCCCACATCTCCATCCCCACATCCCAATCCCCATCCCCATCCCCACATCTCCATCCCCTCCATCCCCACATCTCCATCCCCTCCATCCCCACATCCCCATCCCCACATCCCCATTCCCATCCCCATCCCCCCATCCCCACATCCCCATCCCCCTCCCCATCCCCTCCATCCCCACATCCCCTCCATCCCCACATCCCCATCCCCACATTCACCCGCCAGTGGGGCGGATAGCCTTTTGAGATTTACTCGCCAAACGGAAAATCTACCCGCATTTGGCGCTTGGCGGGTGTTAATTTCGGACCCTGCCCACATCCCCATCCCGTCCATCCCCACATCCCATCCCCTCCATCCCCACATCCCCTCCATCCCCACATCCCCATCCCCTCCATCCCCACATCCCCATCCCCACATCCCCATCCCCACATCCCCATCCCCTCCATCCCCATCCCCACATCCCCATCCCCTCCATCCCCATCCCCATATCCCCATCCCCACATCCACATCCCCATCCCCACATCCCCATTCCCTCCATCCCCACATCCCCTCCATCCCCCCATCCCCTCCATTCCCACATCCCCATTCCCTCCATCCCCATTCCCTCCATCCCCATCCCCTCCATCCCCACATCCCCATACCCCCCGTCCCCTCCATCCCCACTTCCCCATCCCCTCCATCCCCACATCCCCATCCCCTCCATCCCCACATCCCCTCTATCCCCACATCCCCATCCCCTCCATCGCCACATCCCCATCCCCTCCATCCCCACATCCCCATTCCCTCCATCCCCATCCCCTCCATCCCCACATCCCCATACCGCACATCCCCATACCCCCCATCCTCTACATCCCCACATCCCCATCCCCTACATCCCCACATCCCCATCCCCTCCATCCCCACATCCACATCCCCTCCATCCCCACATCCACATCCCCATCCCCTCCATCCCCACATCCCCATCCCCTCTATCCCCACATCCCCATCCCCACATCCCCATCCCCTCCATCCCCACATCCCCATCCCCACATCCCCATCCCCTCCATCCCCACATCCCCATCCCCACATCCCCATCCCATCCATCCCCACATCCCCATCCCCTCCATCCCCACATCCCCTCCATCCCCACATCCCCATCCCCACATCCCCATTCCCTCCATCCCACATCCCCATCCCCTCTATCCCCACATCTCCATCCCCACATCCCCATCCCCTCTATCCCCACATCCCCATCCCCTCTATCCCCACATCCCCATCCCCACATCTCCATCCCCACATCTCCATCCCCACATCCCCATCCCCTCCATCCCACATCCCTATTCCCACATCCCCACATCCCCATCCCCTCCATCCCCACATCCCCATCCCCTCCATCCCACATCCCTATTCCCACATCCCCACATCCCCATCCCCTCCATCCCCACATCCCCATCCCCACATCCCTATTCCCACATCCCTATTCCCACATCCCTATTCCCACATCCCCATTCCCACATCCCCATCCCCTCCATCCCCACATCTCCATCCTCACATCTCCATCCCCACATCTCCATCCCCACATCTCCATCCCCACATCCCCATCCCCTCCATCCCAACCTCCCCACATCCCCATCCCCTCCATCCCCACATCCCCACATCCCCATCCCCATCCCCTCCATCCCCACATCTCCATCCCCACATCTCCATCCCCACATCTCCATCCCCACATCTCCATCCCCACATCTCCATCCCCACATCTCCATCCCCACATCTCCATCCCCACATCTCCATCCCCACATCTCCATCCCCTCCATCCCCACATCCCCACATCCCCATCCCCTCCATCCCCACATCCCCATCCCCTCCATCCCCACATCCCCATCCCCTCCATCCCCACATCCCCATCCCCTCCATCCCCACATCCCCATCCCCACATCCCCATCCCCTCCATCCCCATCTCCACATCCACATCCCCATTTCCTCCATCCCCACATCCCCATCCCCTCCATCCCCACATCTCCATCCCCACATCTCCATCCCCACATCCCCATCCCCACATCTCCATCCCCATGCCCTCCATCCCACATCCCTATTCCCACATCCCCACATCCCCATCCCCTCCATCCCCACATCCCCATCCCCACATCCCTATTCCCACATCCCCATCCCCTCCATCCCCACATCTCCATCCCCACATCTCCAGTTGTCAAGCCCCTCCTGAAAAAGAGCAATCTGGATAAGACCATCTTAAGCAACTATTGACCGATCTCAAATCTTCCTTTCATAGGCAAGATCATTGAAAAAGTTGTCTTCAATCAGCTGAACAAATTCTTAAGCTTGAATGGATATTTTGACAATTTTCAATCTGGTTTCCGACCGCATCACAGCACAGAGACAGCGCTCATAAAGATAATAAACCATATTCGCTTAAATACTGATACAGGGAAATTATCAGTACTGGTACTACTCGACCTCAGTGCTGCATTTGACACTGTCGATCACAACATACTCCTTGACAGGCTGGAAAACTGGGTGGGGCTTTCTGGGATAGTCCTAAAATGGTTCAGGTCATACTTAGAAGGGAGAGGTTATTATGTGAGTATAGGAGACCATAAGTCTGAGTGGACATCCATGACATGCGGAGTCCCTCAAGGCTCAATTCTTGCGCCACTCCTATTCAACCTGTATATGCTCCCAATGAGCCAAATAATGAGAAAGAACCAAATTGCTTACCACAGCTATGCAGACGACACACAGCTCTACTTAGCCCTAACGACTACAGCCCCATTGACTCCCAGTGCCAATGCATTGATGAAGTCAACAGTTGGATGTGCCAAAACTTTCTTCAGTTAAACAAAGACAAAACTGAAGTCATTCCGTTTGGAAACAAAGATGAAGTTCTCAAGGTGAATGCATACCTTCACGCTAGAGGTCAAACAACTAAAAATCAAGTCAGGAATCTTGGTGTGTCTCTAGAGTCAGAACTTAGTTTCAGTAGTCATGTCAAAGCAATAACTAAATCAGCATATTATCATCTGAAAAATATTGCAAGAATTAGATGTTTTGTTTCCAGTCAAGACTTAGAGAAACTTGTGCATTCTTTTATCACCAGCAGGGTGGATTATTGTAATGGACTCCTCACTGGGCTTCCTAAAAACACCATAAGACAGTTGCAGCTCATACAGAACGCAGAGCAGAACCAGAATATATGAACACAACACACCAGTCCTCGGGTCTTTACACTGGCTCCGCGTTACATTTAGGATTGATTTTAAAGTATTATTACTGGTATATAAATCATTCAATGGGCTAGGACCTCAATACATTGCAGATATGCTCACTGAATATAAACCCAACAGATCACTCAGATCATTAGGATCACATCAGCTAGAAATACCAAGGGTTCACTCTAAGCATGGAGAGTCCGCTTTTAGCTATTATGCTGGAACAGCTTCCAGAGGAGATCAGATGTGCTGGAACAGCTTCCGGAGGAGATCAGATGTGCTGGAACAGCTTCCGGAAGAGGTCAGATGTGCTGGAACAGCTTCCAGAGGAGATCAGATGAGCTGGAACAGCTTCCAGAGGAGATCAGATGTGCTGGAACAGCTTCCAGAGGAGATCAGATGAGCTGGAACAGCTTCCAGAGGAGATCAGATGAGCTGGAACAGCTTCCGGAGGAGATCAGATGTGCTGGAACAGCTTCCAGAGGAGATCAGATGAGCTGGAACAGCTTCCAGAGGAGATCAGATGAGCTGGAACAGCTTCCGGAGGAGATCAGATGTGCTGGAACAGCTTCCAGAGGAGATCAGATGAGCTGGAACAGCTTCCGGAGGAGATCAGATGAGCTGGAACAGCTTCCGGAGGAGATCAGATGTGCTGGGACAGCTTCCGGAGGAGATCAGATAAGCTGGAACAGCTTCCGGAGGAGATCAGATGTGCTGGAACAGCTTCCGGAGGAGATCAGATGTGCTGGAACAGCTTCCAGAGGAGATCAGATGAGCCGGAACAGCTTCCAGAGGAGATCAGATGAGATCAGATGAGCTGGAACAGCTTCCAGAGGAGATCAGAGGAGATCAGATGAGCTGGAACACCTTCCAGAGGAGATCAGATGAGATCAGATGTGCTGGAACAGCTTCCAGAGGAGATCAGATGAGCTGGAACAGCTTCCAGAGGAGATCAGATGTGCTGGAACAGCTTCCAGAGGAGATCAGATGAGCTGGAACAGCTTCCAGAGGAGATCAGATGAGATGGAACAGCTTCCAGAGGAGATCAGATGAGCTGGAACAGCTTCCAGAGGAGATCAGATGTGCTGGAACAGAGGAGATCAGATGAGCTGGAACAGCTTCCAGAGGAGATCAGATGAGCTGGAACAGCTTCCAGAGGAGATCAGATGAGCAGCTTCCAGAGGAGATCAGATGAGCTGGAACAGCTTCCAGAGGAGATCAGATGAGCTGGAACAGAGGAGATCAGATGTGCTGGAACAGCTTCCAGAGGAGATCAGATGAGCTGGAACAGCTTCCAGAGGAGATCAGATGAGCTGGAACAGCTTCCAGAGGAGATCAGATGTGCTGGAACAGCTTCCAGAGGAGATCAGATGAGATCAGATGTGCTGGAACAGCTTCCAGAGGAGATCAGATGAGCTGGAACAGCTTCCAGAGGAGATCAGATGAGATCAGATGTGCTGGAACAGCTTCCAGAGGAGATCAGATGAGCTGGAACAGCTTCCAGAGGAGATCAGATGAGCTGGAACAGAGGAGATCAGATGTGCTGGAACAGCTTCCAGAGGAGATCAGATGAGCTGGAACAGAGGAGATCAGATGTGCTGGAACAGCTTCCAGAGGAGATCAGATGTGCTGGAACAGAGGAGATCAGATGTGCTGGAACAGAGGAGATCAGATGTTCTGGGACAGAGGAGATCAGATGAGCTGGAACAGCTTCCAGAGGAGATCAGATGAGCTGGAACAGAGGAGATCAGATGTGCTGGAACAGAGGAGATCAGATGAGCTGGAACAGAGGAGATCAGATGAGCTGGAACAGAGGAGATCAGATGAGCTGGAACAGAGGAGATCAGATGAGCTGGAACAGCTTCCAGAGGAGATCAGATGAGCTGGAACAGCTTCCAGAGGAGATCAGATGTGCTGGAACAGAGGAGATCAGATGTGCTGGAACAGCTTCCAGAGGAGATCAGATGTACTGGAACAGAGGAGATCAGATGAGCTGGAACAGAGGAGATCAGATGAGCTGGAACAGAGGAGATCAGATGAGCTGGAACAGAGGAGATCAGATGAGCTGGAACAGAGGAGATCAGATGAGCTGGAACAGAGGAGATCAGATGTGCTGGAACAGAGGAGATCAGATGTGCTGGAACAGAGGAGATCAGATGTTCTGGAACAGAGGAGATCAGACGAGCTGGAACAGCTTCCAGAGGAGATCAGATGAGCTGGAACAGAGGAGATCAGATGAGCTGGAACAGAGGAGATCAGATGAGCTGGAACAGCTTCCAGAGAAGATCAGATGAGCTGGAACAGAGGAGATCAGATGTGCTGGAACAGAGGAGATCAGATGTTCTGGAACAGAGGAGATCAGATGAGCTGGAACAGCTTCCAGAGGAGATCAGATGAGCTGGAACAGAGGAGATCAGATGAGCTGGAACAGAGGAGATCAGATGAGCTGGAACAGCTTCCAGAGGAGATCAGATGAGCTGGAACAGAGGAGATCAGATGTGCTGGAACAGAGGAGATCAGATAAGCTGGAACCGCTTCCAGAGGAGATCAGATGAGCTGGAACAGCTTCCAGAGGAGATCAGATGAGCTGGAACCGCTTCCAGAGGAGACCAGATGAGCTGGAACAGCTTCCAGAGGAGATCAGATGAGCTGGAACCGCTTCCAGAGGAGATCAGATGAGCTGGAAGAGAGGAGATCAGATGTGCTGGAACAGAGGAGATCAGATGAGCTGGAACCGCTTCCAGAGGAGACCAGATGAGCTGGAACAGCTTCCAGAGGAGATCAGATGAGCTGGAACCGCTTCCAGAGGAGATCAGATGAGCTGGAACAGCTTCCAGAGGAGATGAGATGAGCTGGAACCGCTTCCAGAGGAGATCAGATGAGCTGGAACAGCTTCCGGAGGAGATCAGATGAGCTGGAACAGCTTCCAGAGGAGATCAGATGAGCTGGAACAGAGGAGATCAGATGTGCTGGAACAGAGGAGATCAGATGTTCTGGAACAGAGGAGATCAGATGAGCTGGAACAGAGGAGATCAGATGAGCTGGAACAGAGGAGATCAGATGAGCTGGAACAGAGGAGATCAGATGAGCTGGAACAGAGGAGATCAGATGAGCTGGAACAGAGGAGATCAGATGAGCTGGAACAGCTTCCAGAGGAGATCAGATGTTCTGGAACAGAGGAGATCAGATGAGCTGGAACAGCTTCCAGAGGAGATCAGATGAGCTGGAACAGAGGAGATCAGATGAGCTGGAACAGAGGAGATCAGATGAGCTGGAACAGAGGAGATCAGATGTTCCGGAACAGAGGAGATCAGATGAGCTGGAACAGAGGAGATCAGATGAGCTGGAACAGAGGAGATCAGATGAGCTGGAACAGAGGAGATCAGATGAGCTGGAACAGCTTCCAGAGGAGATCAGATGTTCTGGAACAGAGGAGATCAGATGAGCTGGAACAGCTTCCAGAGGAGATCAGATGAGCTGGAACAGAGGAGATCAGATGTGCTGGAACAGCTTCCAGAGGAGTGGAACAGAGGAGTGGAGATGTGCTGGAACAGAGGAGATCAGATGAGCTGGAACCGCTTCCAGAGGAGATCAGATGAGCTGGAACAGAGGAGATCAGATGTGCTGGAACAGAGGAGATCAGATGTTCTGGAACAGAGGAGATCAGATGAGCTGGAACTGCTTCCAGAGGAGATCAGATGAGCTGGAACAGAGGAGATCAGATGAGCTGGAACAGAGGAGATCAGATGAGCTGGAACAGAGGAGATCAGATGAGCTGGAACAGCTTCCAGAGGAGATCAGATGAGCTGGAACAGAGGAGATCAGATGAGCTGGAACAGCTTCCAGAGGAGATCAGATGTGCTGGAACAGCTTCCAGAGGAGATCAGATGAGCTGGAACAGCTTCCAGAGGAGATCAGATGAGCTGGAACAGAGGAGATCAGATGTTCTGGAACAGAGGAGATCAGATGAGCTGGAACAGAGGAGATCAGATGAGCTGGAACAGAGGAGATCAGATGAGCTGGAACAGAGGAGATCAGATGAGCTGGAACAGCTTCCAGAGGAGATCAGATGTGCTGGAACAGAGGAGATCAGATGTGCTGGAACAGAGGAGATCAGTTGTGCTGGAACAGAGGAGATCAGATGAGCTGGAACAGAGGAGATCAGATGAGCTGGAACAGAGGAGATCAGATGAGCTGGAACAGCTTCCAGAGGAGATCAGATGAGCTGGAACAGCTTCCGGAGGAGATCAGATCTGCTGGACCAGCTTCCAGAGCTTCCAGAGGAGATCAGATGAGCTGGAACAGCTTCCAGAGGAGATCAGATGTGCTGGAACAGAGGAGATCAGATGAGCTGGAACAGAGGAGATCAGATGAGCTGGAACAGAGGAGATCAGATGAGCTGGAACAGAGGAGATCAGATGAGCTGGAACAGAGGAGATCAGATGTTCTGGAACAGAGGAGATCAGATGAGCTGGAACAGCTTCCAGAGGAGATCAGATGAGCTGGAACCGCTTCCAGAGGAGATCAGATGAGCTGGAACAGCTTCCAGAGGAGATCAGATGAGCTGGAACAGAGGAGATCAGATGAGCTGGAACAGAGGAGATCAGATGAGCTGGAACAGAGGAGATCAGATGAGCTGGAACAGAGGAGATCAGATGAGCTGGAACAGCTTCCAGAGGAGATCAGATGAGCTGGAACAGAGGAGATCAGATGAGCTGGAACAGCTTCCAGAGGAGATCAGATGTGCTGGAACAGCTTCCAGAGGAGATCAGATGAGCTGGAACAGCTTCCAGAGGAGATCAGATGAGCTGGAACAGAGGAGATCAGATGTTCTGGAACAGAGGAGATCAGATGAGCTGGAACAGAGGAGATCAGATGAGCTGGAACAGAGGAGATCAGATGAGCTGGAACAGAGGAGATCAGATGAGCTGGAACAGCTTCCAGAGGAGATCAGATGTGCTGGAACAGAGGAGATCAGATGTGCTGGAACAGAGGAGATCAGTTGTGCTGGAACAGAGGAGATCAGATGAGCTGGAACAGAGGAGATCAGATGAGCTGGAACAGAGGAGATCAGATGAGCTGGAACAGCTTCCAGAGGAGATCAGATGAGCTGGACCAGCTTCCAGAGCTTCCAGAGGAGATCAGATGAGCTGGAACAGCTTCCAGAGGAGATCAGATGTGCTGGAACAGAGGAGATCAGATGAGCTGGAACAGAGGAGATCAGATGAGCTGGAACAGAGGAGATCAGATGAGCTGGAACAGAGGAGATCAGATGAGCTGGAACAGAGGAGATCAGATGTTCTGGAACAGAGGAGATCAGATGAGCTGGAACAGAGGAGATCAGATGAGCTGGAACAGAGGAGATCAGATGAGCTGGAACAGAGGAGATCAGATGAGCTGGAACAGCTTCCAGAGGAGATCAGATGAGCTGGAACAGAGGAGATCAGATGTGCTGGAACAGAGGAGATCAGTTGTGCTGGAACAGAGGAGATCAGATGAGCTGGAACAGAGGAGATCAGATGAGCTGGAACAGCTTCCAGAGGAGATCAGATGTGCTGGAACAGCTTCCAGAGGAGATCAGATGAGCTGGAACAGAGGAGATCAGATGTGCTGGAACAGAGGAGATCAGATGTGCTGGAACAGAGGAGATCAGATGTGCTCCTACAGTCACATTCAAATCCAGACTCAAAACACATCTGTTTAGCTATGCATTTACTGGATGAGCACTGTGCCACTGTTCGTCCGACTGTTTGCACTGTATTTTATTTTATTTTTTATTCTAAACTGTTTTAATTATTCTTATTTCTTTTGATTATTTTAATTTCCTCTATGTAAAGCACTTTGAATTACCATTGTGTATGAAATGTGCTATATAAATAAACTTAACTTGCCTTGCCTTTACAAAGAAAACTTTAAGTAAACTCCATACAGGATAACTTCAAGTAAATTCTTAAATAATACTGCACTGCACATAAAACAGAAATACGCTGCATAATAATACAAATAATACAATAATAATAATAATACAAACTGACAGCATTGACAACATATCAAATTGTCTCTTACAGATGCACTATGATGGACTTCAAAACAGAAACAGCCATTCACTGCGTTATAAAGCTGGGACGAGCCAGGACATTGTTAATATAACTCTGATTGTATTCGTCTGAAAGAAGGATGTCTTGAGGGTGAGTAAATAATGGGGTAATTTTCATTTTTGGGTGAATTAACCCTTTAACACTACACTTCCCAATAACATAATTTATATATTTTTTAAACAGAACACCCAAAATATTTTTTCAATTACAATTACTATAATTATGATCAATTATGATCATATGTGAATCCGTTGCTACACATGACACTAGTTGGGGTCTCATTGGGACAAATTCATGTAGATGAGATTAGATAGAACTGTATTGTATACTGTATAGAACTGTATTGTATACTGTATAGAACTGTATAGAACTGTATTGTATACTGTATAGAACTGTATTGTATACTGTATAGAACTGTATAGAACTGTATTGTATACTGTATAGAACTGTATTGTATACTGTATAGAACTGTATAGAACTGTATTGTATACTGTATAGAACTGTATTGATCCCACACTTGTATGTCACGGACCTCCGAAGCTTTGTTTGGTCACGTGCTTTTCTGCTCTGCTGTGATTCGTTAGATATGGTGGAGAAAACAAGTGTGACCACCAGATGTCACTAATGCGCATTGTGTTAAAAACGTTGAGTAATTAGTCTTTTTCGGCTCAGTTTGACGAAAGGCTCTAATGCTCGAGAAAGCCTCGGTGTCCCATCACTAGCTAAAGCTACTTGAATCTGTCCGAACACAACAGTGTTATAGGGACATCTTGTGGACGACACAATACACTGCCTTACATATGCAAAATCATGATGTTTATGATATCTTCATGTCTTACTCCATTTATCAGGTTAGAGCTGGAGGTTATAATGACATTTTGCAACAAAATAAAACAAAAATCAGGCAGAGATTTGCCACATAACATAGTAGCCTATACATATAGTGTAGTTTTTCCCAAATTGGGTTTAATTGATCTGAATATTGAGCTTCTGTTGAGCTGCTTTATAATTGATGAACTTTCCAACATTAACACTGTTATTTTCCTGTTTATCACAGTAAAGCTGCTCTGAATGAGTCTGTACTCTATAAAGCACTGTAGAAATACAGTAACTCTACACACACACACCAATGAACAACAGAGCAAAATACAGGCAGCACTTTTGATCAATATAAAAGCTGACAAATATCACATCAACTGGTTAATCTTTATAAAATAACAAGAACAGTAAATCATATTAAGGAAAGGCCAGTTTCTCCAGTTGTGTTGCTGTTCATGTCACTCGTCAGACATAGTGCTATTACAGTGAATGTGTGTAAATGTAGTTTATATTGGCGGCCACCAGGTGGCGCGAGCGATCCGCGTCCAGCGCCTCTGACGTCACGCGGCTCTTCTTTACAGCTTTTCACAATTGCTAAGACACATTTCTTAAAACCTTCAGTCTTTTTCTCACAACATTAAAAACAAAACCCATTCTTCAAACTACATTCAGAGAAGATCTGACTCTGATAAAATCAAACAATCGCCTCAAAAGCATTTAATCTGCTCAAAATCAAACAATGCTTTCAGATCATACACACATCAGGCAATATCTAAACACTACAGATCATTCATAGACACTACATAGAGAAATGGAGAACAGCATCCAGAGCATGAGGTTACAGAAGAAAAGTATATTGTAAACTAATTTTGCAATTGCGTAAAAAAGTACAGTAATCACACAATTTACAGTAGTAAGGTGAATATACTGAATACACTGCAAGTATAGTATTGTAATGAAAATTGTACAGTATCGAATGTCTGTATGGACTTGCTGGTTATTCTTGTCACAGTTTTTTCCAACTGCTTACACACCTTTTCAAAACTCTACACACAATTCCCAAAACTGCACACACAAAATGCAAAATGCCTCACATCCCCTTCAAAATGTAACACTGCATTCAAAATGCCATAAACACATGTCAGAATTCAATACAATGTTCTACAGTGAAAGTAATCTGGGGTAACAAGTCCCTGTAAACACCAACACAATGTAGAAACATACAATATTTATTAGGCCAAACATTACTGTTGTGTACAGTAGCATACTACAAAACCATAAACATATGTAAACCAAAAGTATATTCTTTAGAATACAGTAAAGGACACAATCGTGTGTGTAGGGTATTACATGGGCATCCATCTCCCATACTCTCTGTAACAGACAAAAGGCTAGAGATGAGTAGATCTGGTGTGTCTGAAGCACTGGAAGTGTTGCATACTCTACAGTCATGGCGCAGATTCTTGACTCTGAGTTTCTCTCAAATATCACCTTGTCGTTTCATCGTCACTTGGTGCCGTTGGAGGATGTGTTGTATGATCGACAGGCTTACAGCATCGATGTTCTTAAATATGGTGTCATTATTCAAGATATGCTCTTATCTCTCGAATCCTAATTGCATTGTTGGCCAAAACCATATTTATAATTGCAGTCTCTTGTACATCTGTAAACAAGCGTCAAACACAGTATGTGTTCAGCATCGGAAATGAAAGCGTAAGCGGAAGTTCTACCAGAAAGACCTCACTGCCACGTCATTCATTTATAATTCCACGCTACCAATCACAGTTTGACATTGAATATAAAAGACTGATCTTACCGTTCCATGTTGTTGCCCGCAGGTGTCGTAGCAAAGTTTTCCCCCTTCCTCCCCACCACCACCAGAATGGCTCCCGTCCACTCGTCGGGGGGTAGGCTCCGCCCCTGCCTCTAACATCACCGTCCACTCGTCGGGGGGTAGGCTCCGCCCCTGCCTCTAACATCACCGTCCACTCGTCGGGGGGTAGGCTCCGCCCCTGCCTCTAACATCACCGTCCACTCGTCGGGGGGTAGGCTCCGCCCCTGCCTCTAACATCACCGTCCACTCGTCGGGGGGTAGGCTCCGCCCCTGCCTCTAACATCACCGTCCACTCGTCGGGGGGTAGGCTCCGCCCCTGCCTCTAACATCACCGTCCACTCGTCGGGGGGTAGGCTCCGCCCCTGCCCCTAACATCACCGTCCCCTCGTCGGGGGGGTAGGCTCCGCCCCTGCCTCTAACATCACCGTCCACTCGTCGGGGGGGTAGGCTCCGCCCCTGCCTCTAACATCACCGTCCCCTCGTCTGGGGGGTAGGCTCCGCCCCTGCCTCTAACATCACCGTCCCCTCGTCGGGGGGTAGGCTCCGCCCCTGCCTCTAACATCACCGTCCACTCGTCGGGGGGTAGGCTCCGCCCCTGCCTCTAACATCACCGTCCCCTCGTTGGGGGGGTAGGCTCCGCCCCTGCCTCTAACATCACCGTCCCCTCGTCGGGGGGGGGGTAGGCTCCGCCCCTGCCTCTAACATCACCGTCCACTCGTCGGGGGGTAGGCTCCGCCCCTGCCTCTAACATCACCGTCCACTCGTCGGGGGGTAGGCTCCGCCCCTGCCTCTAACATCACCGTCCCCTCGTCGGGGGGGTAGGCTCCGCCCCTGCCTCTAACATCACCGTCCCCTCGTCGGGGGGGGGGTAGGCTCCGCCCCTGCCTCTAACATCACCGTCCACTCGTCGGGGGGGTAGGCTCCGCCCCTGCCTCTAACATCACCGTCCCCTCGTCGGGGGGGGGTAGGCTCCGCCCCTGCCTCTAACATCACCGTCCACTCGTCGGGGGGTAGGCTCCGCCCCTGCCTCTAACATCACCGTCCACTCGTCGGGGGGGTAGGCTCCGCCCCTGCCTCTAACATCACCGTCCACTCGTCGGGGGGGTAGGCTCCGCCCCTGCCTCTAACATCACCGTCCCCTCGTCGGGGGGGTAGGCTCCGCCCCTGCCTCTAACATCACCGTCCACTCGTCGGGGGGGTAGGCTCCGCCCCTGCCTCTAACATCACCGTCCACTCGTCGGGGGGGTAGGCTCCGCCCCTGCCTCTAACATCACCGTCCCCTCGTCGGGGGGGTAGGCTCCGCCCCTGCCTCTAACATCACCGTCCACTCGTCGGGGGGTAGGCTCCGCCCCTGCCTCTAACATCACCGTCCACTCGTCGGGGGGTAGGCTCCGCCCCTGCCTCTAACATCACCGTCCACTCGTCGGGGGGGTAGGCTCCGCCCCTGCCTCTAACATCACCGTCCACTCGTCGGGGGGTAGGCTCCGCCCCTGCCTCTAACATCACCGTCCCCTCGTCGGGGGGGTAGGCTCCGCCCCTGCCTCTAACATCACCGTCCACTCGTCGGGGGGTAGGCTCCGCCCCTGGGGGGGTAGGCTCCGCCCCTGCCTCTAACCTCACCGTCCACTCGTCGGGGGGTAGGCTCCGCCCCTGGGGGGGTAGGCTCCGCCCCTGCCTCTAACATCAGGCAGGACCCACAAGCTAACCTTCAGACCCGGACGGAGGACGGGGCCTACGCCAAAGAACTCTGAGACGGAGCTTGTCGAGCATCTACTTTTATTTTTTTGTCTGTAAACTCCTT
>NW_026607016.1:0-20000 GCF_029890125.1 Rhinichthys klamathensis goyatoka | reverse complement strand
TAATACTGTGTTTGACCCCCTTTCGCCTTCAGAAGTGCCTTAATTCTACGTGGCATTGATTCAACAAGGTGCTGAAAGCATTCTTTAGAAATGTTGGAAGTAGCCATCAGAGGATGGTACATGGTGGCCATAAAGGGATGGACATGGTCAGAAACAATGCTCAGGTAGGCCGTGGCATTTAAACGATGCCCAATTGGCACTAAGGGGCCTAAAGTGTGCCAAGAAAACATCCCCCACACCATTACACCACCACCACCAGCCTGCACAGTGGTAACAAGGCATGATGGATCCATGTTCTCATTCTGTTTACGCCAAATTCTGACTCTACCATCTGAATGTCTCAACAGAAATTGAGACTCATCAGACCAGGCAACATTTTTCCAGTCTTCAACTGTCCAATTTTGGTGAGCTCTTGCAAATTGTAGCCTCTTTTTCCTATTTGTAGTGGAGATGAGTGGTACCCGGTGGGGTCTTCTGCTGTTGTAGCCCATCCGCCTCAAGGTTGTGCGTGTTGTGGCTTCACAAATGCTTTGCTGCATACCTCGGTTGTAACGAGTGGTTATTTCAGTCAAAGTTGCTCTTCTATCAGCTTGAATCAGTCGGCCCATTCTCCTCTGACCTCTAGCATCAACAAGGCATTTTCGCCCACAGGACTGCCGCATACTGGATGTTTTTCCCTTTTCACACCATTCTTTGTAAACCCTAGAAATGGTTGTGCGTGAAAATCCCAGTAACTGAGCAGATTGTGAAATACTCAGACCGGCCCGTCTGGCACCAACAACCATGCCACGCTCAAAATTGCTTAAATCACCTTTCTTTCCCATTCTAACATTCAGTTTGGAGTTCAGGAGATTGTCTTGACCAGGACCACACCCCTAAATGCATTGAAGCAACTGCCATGTGATTGGTTGATTAGATAATTGCATTAATGAGAAATTTAACAGGTGTTCCTAATAATCCTTTAGGTGAGTGCATATATATATATATACGTATATACTGTATATATATATGTGTGTGTGTGTTCTTTAAACAGAGGTTAAGATGTAAATCAGTTTTACTTGTGCTTTAATTGATGAGGAGCCAATGTTTTTTTCTCCATGTTCTTGCACAGATGAGAGTGTGATGGGAAATTTCTCCCATGATCCTCTGCTGCTGTCAGCTGTCAAAACTCAGCTGGTCATTTTAGATATGACGTCTCATGATAGATTTTTTTTCACAGGATATTGTTTATTTTCTCACCACACTAGTTTCAGTCTCACTGAACCCTTTAGCATATCAACTCAACTCAACTCGTCTTGTCTCGTCTCAATCTCGTGTCATCTCAACTCAACTCAACTCAACTTGTCTCGTCTCGTCTCATCTCAATCCAACTCGTCTTGTCTCATCTCAATCTCAATCCAACTCAACTCATCTCATCTCATCTCAACTCAACTCAACTCAACTCAACTCATCTCGTCTCGTCTCATCTCATCTCAACTCATCTCATCTCATCTCATCTCATCTCAACTCAACTCAACTCAACTCATCTCATCTCATCTCAACTCAACTCAACTCAACTCAACTCAACTCAACTCATCTCAACTCAACTCAACTCAACTCAACTCAACTCATCTCATCTCATCTCAACTCAACTCAACTCAACTCAACTCAACTCAACTCATCTCATCTCATCTCATCTCAACTCAACTCAACTCAACTCAACTCAACTCAACTCAACTCATCTCAACTCAACTCAACTCATCTCAACTCAACTCAACTCATCTCAACTCAACTCAACTCATCTCATCTCAACTCATCTCAACTCAACTCAACTCATCTCATCTCAACTCATCTCATCTCATCTCATCTCATCTCAACTCAACTCATCTCATCTCATCTCATCTCAACTCAACTCAACTCAACTCAACTCAACTCAACTCAACTCAACTCAACTCATCTCAACTATTTAACCTTCTCTAGCGGCTCATCTGCTCGTATCTAACCTTCACTAGCGGCTCATCTGCTCGTATCTAACCTTCTCTAGCGGCTCATCTGCTCGTATCCAACCTTCTCTAGCGGCTCATCTGCTCGTATCCAACCTTCTCTAGCGGCTCATCTGCTCGTATCCAACCTTCTCTAGCGGCTCATCTGCTCGTATCCAACCTTCACTAGCGGCTCATCTGCTCGTATCCAACCTTCTCTAGCGGCTCATCTGCTCGTATCCAACCTTCTCTAGCGGCTCATCTGCTCGTATCCAACCTTCTCTAGCGGCTCATCTGCTCGTATCCAACCTTCTCTAGCGGCTCATCTGCTCGTATCCAACCTTCACTAGCGGCTCATCTGCTCGTATCTAACCTTCACTAGCGGCTCATCTGCTCGTATCTAACCTTCTCTAGCGGCTCATCTGCTCGTATCTAACCTTCACTAGCGGCTCATCTGCTCGTATCCAACCTTCTCTAGCGGCTCATCTGCTCGTATCTAACCTTCACTAGCGGCTCATCTGCTCGTATCCAACCTTCTCTAGCGGCTCATCTGCTCGTATCCAACCTTCACTAGCGGCTCATCTGCTCGTATCCAACCTTCACTAGCGGCTCATCTGCTCGTATCCAACCTTCACTAGCGGCTCATCTGCTCGTATCCAACCTTCTCTAGCGGCTCATATGCTCGTGTCTAACCTTCTCTAGCGGCTCATCTGCTCGTATCCAACCTTCACTAGCGGCTCATCTGCTCGTATCCAACCTTCACTAGCGGCTCATCTGCTCGTATCCAACCTTCTCTAGCGGCTCATATGCTCGTGTCTAACCTTCTCTAGCGGCTCATCTGCTCGTATCCAACCTTCACTAGCGGCTCATCTGCTCGTATCTAACCTTCTCTATCGGCTCATCTGCTCGTATCCAACCTTCTCTAGCGGCTCATCTGCTCGTATCCAACCTTCTCTAGCGGCTCATCTGCTCGTATCCAACCTTCTCTAGCGGCTCATCTGCTCGTATCCAACCTTCTCTAGCGGCTCATCTGCTCGTATCCAACCTTCTCTAGCGGCTCATCTGCTCGTATCCAACCTTCACTAGCGGCTCATCTGCTCGTATCTAACCTTCACTAGCGGCTCATCTGCTCGTATCTAACCTTCTCTAGCGGCTCATCTGCTCGTATCTAACCTTCACTAGCGGCTCATCTGCTCGTATCCAACCTTCTCTAGCGGCTCATCTGCTCGTATCCAACCTTCTCTAGCGGCTCATCTGCTCGTGTCTTACCTTCTCTAGCGGCTCATCTGCTCGTATCTAACCTTCTCTAGCGGCTCATCTGCTCGTATCCAACCTTCACTAGCGGCTCATCTGCTCGTATCCAACCTTCTCTAGCGGCTCATCTGCTCGTATCCAACCTTCTCTAGCGGCTCATCTGCTCGTATCTAACCTTCACTAGCGGCTCATCTGCTCGTATCCAACCTTCTCTAGCGGCTCATCTGCTCGTATCTAACCTTCTCTAGCGGCTCATCTGCTCGTATCCAACCTTCACTAGCGGCTCATCTGCTCGTATCCAACCTTCTCTAGCGGCTCATCTGCTCGTATCCAACCTTCTCTAGCGGCTCATCTGCTCGTATCCAACCTTCTCTAGCGGCTCATCTGCTCGTATCTAACCTTCACTAGCGGCTCATCTGCTCGTATCCAACCTTCTCTAGCGGCTCATCTGCTCGTGTCTTACCTTCTCTAGCGGCTCATCTGCTCGTATCTAACCTTCTCTAGCGGCTCATCTGCTCGTATCTAACCTTCACTAGCGGCTCATCTGCTCGTATCCAACCTTCTCTAGCGGCTCATCTGCTCGTATCTAACCTTCTCTAGCGGCTCATCTGCTCGTATCTAACCTTCACTAGCGGCTCATCTGCTCGTATCTAACCTTCTCTAGCGGCTCATCTGCTCGTATCCAACCTTCTCTAGCGGCTCATCTGCTCGTATCTAACCTTCACTAGCGGCTCATCTGCTCGTATCTAACCTTCTCTAGCGGCTCATCTGCTCGTATCCAACCTTCTCTAGCGGCTCATCTGCTCGTATCTAACCTTCACTAGCGGCTCATCTGCTCGTATCTAACCTTCTCTAGCGGCTCATCTGCTCGTATCCAACCTTCACTAGCGGCTCATCTGCTCGTATCTAACCTTCTCTAGCGGCTCATCTGCTCGTATCTAACCTTCTCTAGCGGCTCATCTCTCACAGCAGAACTCGTGGGCTGGATCACAGATGGAGGAAAGTAATTTCGCTCGGGCCACAGATTCTGTTTGGACCAGTAAGAGCCTGTTGTTATTAAAGTGTCTTGCTTCGAGCACTAAACACTCTGCTGGGATATGAGACATAATGTGACCTTCGGCTTTTCTGAGATATTGCTTAGATCTGATCTCTGTCCCATATCGGCTGATCTAGAGTCAGTGACTCCAGTAAATGTATCTTGATTTAAGTATCTTAAATCAAGATACATTTACTGGAGAAGAAGCAAAACGAAGGAAGATGTTAAGTCTTGTTTACTGAAATAATCTTAACACAAAGGGAAAACAAGATTATTTTTCTGACTCCATTGGCAGATTTTTGTTGTTGTTTTAAGCACAAACTCACTTTATGTTCATTATTTTTCAAGTCATTTTGCTTCTCCAGTAAATCTTGATTTAAGAATGTTTTGTGCTGAAAAACGAGACAGAAACACTGAGGAAGAAGAAGATGTTTTACAGTGAAGCCACTTATTGAACAGCACGAAGGGTTTATTCTGTAACGCCTACAGTTCAACAAATTCAAACTTGTATTCAAGATTAAATCTATTGGCTCACTGTCAACTACCAGGAAGATTCAAACTAAATAATCTTTAGTCCAAATACATCACAGGAGAGCTCAGGGAAACAGACAAAACTCACCTTAACATACGAGATCGGACAAAGAACTGAAAGACACAAGCATATATATGTATATATATATATATTTATATACTACAACAAATGAGGGAGCTAAATGAGATGATCGATTAACAACAGGTGAACTTTTATCCTGTGTTTTAGCCCAGAGTCCCGCTGGGTCCTGAAGAGACTTTGGGAAAAGCCTGTGGGAAATCGTGTGATTATCCACAATGGAATCCAGACAGTTTCGACCTGATAATTGTTTTGAACCCACTTGAAATTGAACACTCAGTGTCACATAATTGCATCGAATACTCAGCATTGATCCTGCAGAATCTGTGGAGATCAGCAGTTCTGCTCCAGCCCGAAGATCTTTCTTAACCTGGAGCGTAAAGTCCAGAGGCTTAGTAAGTTTGTAACTAACTCACTTCATAACGATGACGATGATGATGCTGATGCTGAAGTTTCACCATCTCACTACACCTCTAGCAATATTTTAGGCCAATTTAAATGTGGATAGAGAAATATTAGTGTTTGACAGTGACTGTAGTGTCGAGTGCCTCATTTAGTTCTCTACTCTCGTCTCGTTCAAGATTTACTTTCAAGCTTCATCAAAACAAAAGGAAAGCGTTATGTCCTTTACCGCACCGGAGCACAAACCCTCCTCTTGCTCTGATCCATGAATGAAACCTCTCAGGATCTGTAAATGAAAAGTGAACTTTCAGCTACATGCCAGCAAGGATTGAGTCAGAGGAACGTCTTCGGTCGTTTAGTGCAGTCAGCAGAAACAAGCTTGAGTTGAGCCTGAGATGCACAGCGCTGAGGTGTGTGTGTGTGTGTGTGTCAGCGCTGAGGGTTCGACACGCCAGTGTGTGTGTGTGTGTGTGTGTCAGCGCTGAGGGTTCGACACGCCAGTGTGTGTGTGTGTGTGTGTGTGTGAGCGCTGAGGGTTCGACACGCCAGTGTGTGTGTGTGTGTGTGTGTGTGTGTGTGTGTGTGTGAGCGCTGAGGGTTCGACACGCCAGTGTGTGTGTGTGTGTGTGTGTGTGTGTCAGCGCTGAGGGTTCGACACGCCAGTGTGTGTGTGTGTGTGTGTGTGAGCGCTGAGGGTTCGACACGCCAGTGTGTGTGTGTGTGTGTCAGCGCTGAGGGTTCGACACGCCAGTGTGTGTGTGTGTGTGTGTCAGCGCTGAGGGTTCGACACGCCAGTGTGTGTGTGTGTGTGAGCTCTGAGGGTTCGACACGCCAGTGTGTGTTTGTGTGTGTGTCAGCGCTGAGGGTTCGACACGCCAGTGTGTGTGTGTGTGTGTGTGTGAGCACTGAGGGTTCGACACGCCAGTGTGTGTGTGTGTGAGCACTGAGGGTTCGACACGCCAGTGTGTGTCTGTGTGTGTGTGTGTGTCAGCGCTGAGGGTTCGACACGCCAGTATGTGTGTGTGTGTGTGAGCGCTGAGGGTTCGACACGCCAGTGTGTGTGTGTGTGTGTCAGCGCTGAGGGTTCGACACGCCAGTGTGTGTGTGTGTGTGTGTCAGCGCTGAGGGTTCGACAGGCCAGTGTGTGTGTGTGTCAGCGCTGAGGGTTCGACACGCCAGTGTGTGTGTGTGTGTGTGTGTGTCAGCGCTGAGGGTTCGACACGCCAGAGTGTGTGTGTGTGTCAGCGCTGAGGGTTCGACACACCAATGTATGTGTGTGTGTGTGTGAGCACTGAGGGTTCGACACGCCAGTGTGTGTGTGTGTGTGTGTGTGTGTCAGCGCTGAGGGTTCGACACGCCAGTGTGTGTGTGTGTGTGTGTGAGCGCTGAGGGTTCGACACGCCAGTGTGTGTGTGTGTGTGTGTGTGAGCGCTGAGGGTTCGACACGCCAGTGTGTGTGTGTGTGTGTGTGTGTGTGTCAGCGCTGAGGGTTCGACACGCCAGTGTGTGTGTGTGTGTGTGTGTGAGCGCTGAGGGTTCGACACGCCAGTGTGTGTGTGTGTGTGTGTGAGCGCTGAGGGTTCGACACGCCAGTGTGTGTGTGTGTGTGTGTGAGCGCTGAGGGTTCGACACGCCAGTGTGTGTGTGTGTGTGTGTGTGAGCGCTGAGGGTTCGACACGCCAGTGTGTGTGTGTGTGTGTGTGTGTGTGTCAGCGCTGAGGGTTCGACACGCCAGTGTGTGTGTGTGTGTGTGTGTGTGTCAGCGCTGAGGGTTCGACACGCCAGTGTGTGTGTGTGTGTGTGTGAGCGCTGAGGGTTCGACACGCCAGTGTGTGTGTGTGTGTGTGTGTGAGCGCTGAGGGTTCGACACGCCAGTGTGTGTGTGTGTGTGTGTGTGTGTGTCAGCGCTGAGGGTTCGACACGCCAGTGTGTGTGTGTGTGTGTGTGTGAGCGCTGAGGGTTCGACACGCCAGTGTGTGTGTGTGTGTGTCAGCGCTGAGGGTTCGACACGCCAGTGTGTGTGTGTGTGAGCTCTGAGGGTTCGACACGCCAGTGTGTGTGTGTGTGTCAGCGCTGAGGGTTCGACACGCCAGTGTGTGTGTGTGTGTGTGTGTGAGCACTGAGGGTTCGACACGCCAGTGTGTGTGTGTGTGAGCACTGAGGGTTCGACACGCCAGTGTGTGTCTGTGTGTGTGTGTGTGTCAGCGCTGAGGGTTCGACACGCCAGTATGTGTGTGTGTGTGTGAGCGCTGAGGGTTCGACACGCCAGTGTGTGTGTGTGTGTGTCAGCGCTGAGGGTTCGACACGCCAGTGTGTGTGTGTGTGTGTGTCAGCACTGAGGGTTCGACACGCCAGTGTGTGTGTGTGTGTCAGCGCTGAGGGTTCGACACGCCAGTGTGTGTGTGTGTGTCAGCGCTGAGGGTTCGACACGCCAGTGTGTGTGTGTGTGTGTGTGTGTGTGTCAGCGCTGAGGGTTCGACACGCCAGAGTGTGTGTGTGTGTCAGCGCTGAGGGTTCGACACACCAATGTATGTGTGTGTGTGTGTGAGCACTGAGGGTTCGACACGCCAGTGTGTGTGTGTGTGTGTGTGTGAGCACTGAGGGTTCGACACGCCAGTGTGTGTGTGTGTGAGCACTGAGGGTTCGACACGCCAGTGTGTGTCTGTGTGTGTGTGTGTGTCAGCGCTGAGGGTTCGACACGCCAGTATGTGTGTGTGTGTGTGAGCGCTGAGGGTTCGACACGCCAGTGTGTGTGTGTGTGTGTCAGCGCTGAGGGTTCGACACGCCAGTGTGTGTGTGTGTGTGTGTCAGCACTGAGGGTTCGACACGCCAGTGTGTGTGTGTGTGTCAGCGCTGAGGGTTCGACACGCCAGTGTGTGTGTGTGTGTGTGTGTGTGTGTCAGCGCTGAGGGTTCGACACGCCAGTGTGTGTGTGTGTGTGTGTGTGTGTGTCAGCGCTGAGGGTTCGACACGCCAGAGTGTGTGTGTGTGTCAGCGCTGAGGGTTCGACACACCAATGTATGTGTGTGTGTGTGTGAGCACTGAGGGTTCGACACACCAATGTATGTGTGTGTGTGTGTGAGCACTGAGGGTTCGACACGCCAGTGTGTGTGTGTGTGTGTGTGTGTGTCAGCGCTGAGGGTTCGACACGCCAGTGTGTGTGTGTGTGTGTGTGAGCGCTGAGGGTTCGACACGCCAGTGTGTGTGTGTGTGTGTGTGTGAGCGCTGAGGGTTCGACACGCCAGTGTGTGTGTGTGTGTGTGTGTGTGTGTCAGCGCTGAGGGTTCGACACGCCAGTGTGTGTGTGTGTGTGTGTGTGAGCGCTGAGGGTTCGACACGCCAGTGTGTGTGTGTGTGTGTCAGCGCTGAGGGTTCGACACGCCAGTGTGTGTGTGTGTGAGCTCTGAGGGTTCGACACGCCAGTGTGTGTGTGTGTGTCAGCGCTGAGGGTTCGACACGCCAGTGTGTGTGTGTGTGTGTGTGTGAGCACTGAGGGTTCGACACGCCAGTGTGTGTGTGTGTGAGCACTGAGGGTTCGACACGCCAGTGTGTGTCTGTGTGTGTGTGTGTGTCAGCGCTGAGGGTTCGACACGCCAGTATGTGTGTGTGTGTGTGAGCGCTGAGGGTTCGACACGCCAGTGTGTGTGTGTGTGTGTCAGCGCTGAGGGTTCGACACGCCAGTGTGTGTGTGTGTGTGTGTCAGCACTGAGGGTTCGACACGCCAGTGTGTGTGTGTGTGTCAGCGCTGAGGGTTCGACACGCCAGTGTGTGTGTGTGTGTGTGTGTGTGTGTCAGCGCTGAGGGTTCGACACGCCAGTGTGTGTGTGTGTGTGTGTGTGTGTGTCAGCGCTGAGGGTTCGACACGCCAGAGTGTGTGTGTGTGTCAGCGCTGAGGGTTCGACACACCAATGTATGTGTGTGTGTGTGTGAGCACTGAGGGTTCGACACGCCAGTGTGTGTGTGTGTGTGTGTGTGTGTGTGTGTGTGTGTGTGTGTGTTTTCCAGAACAGATCCCGGTGTTTAGAGCTCCAGCTGTCTTTGGGCCGAAGCTTCACACCGCTGGAGGATAAAGACACTTTCACATCTTCAGTGTGTGTGAGATCTGACATTCGGATGAATCTGTTAACAGTGCAGAGACTCTCTAATTGTTTAAATGTCAAACGGCCAATAAAGTGTGTGACAGACTGTCAGCTCCTGTTTGTTCATGATGCCGGCGCGATTAAACAGTGACATTCACCGATGCAACGCTGTTGTTTCACGTTTTCCCTCTGACTGCCATAAACAGAGACGCTCTCGACACTCCATAAATTCTGCTCCTTACAATTAAAACTGACATTAAGAAATCTTTGAACGATGACATTTAATCAGATCCATCATTCTTTACACACTGGAGAGGCGAGATCTTATTTTCTTTGTGGCTCGTGATGGAAAGGTTACTGAATCTGATTAGACTGGATGAATTATTGGTTGCATGGACTCTCGTGTTGTCAGATATATTCTAACACGTGAAATACACAATGGAAATCTCCTGATGACAGTTTTACCACCACATCAGTTATAGAGCAGGACTAATGCAGAGTTTTCACATGCTAATGTTCTGTGCAGATCGTGGCCTGTTGTGAATGTGAAAGTTTGTAAGGAGTTATTTAAACATTGATGATCTGGGGTGCTTGTGAATGGAATAACAGCTGGAGTTGTTTGTGAATGTGTGTGTAAAGTGTTATATTCTCACACGCTTCATCACACACAGTTTAATTATGCCAGGGGAAAGTGGTTTTCCCGTGACACACTGAAAAGGTTGTGTTGTCATATTTTAAACAACATAAAAGGCTGTGTGAAATGTGACCTTTTACACACACATGCTTTACACACTGGAGGTCAATTCATTTCTGCCACACAATTCTCCAACAGAGACGCACAAAATTATATTTGGGACACATTTCTCTTGAAAATTCAAACATAAAAAATATATGAATAAAAGAGCCCGTTCTCATCCCAAGGCGTAATATACTGACTCTTTTGCCAAAGCGTCTATATCCAACGCACAAGGTACCCTTTAGCGTCATATGAGACGCAGATATATGGCGCCTCCTAGTGGTCTAACCCTAACACTACCCCAAACCTAAACCTACCCAAAACCGAAGCGTGTTATATTGATGCTAAAGGGTGCCATATGCGTTGGATATAGACGCTTTGGCAAAAGAGTCAAAATATTACGCTTTGGGATGAGAATGCGTTGAATAAAAATATACAAATATGCAGGTGTAGATAATGCTGTAGACATGCTGATAATCGTGTGGCAGTTCCTCATCTAACGGGCTGGATTTACATCAGACACTCACTGAAGATCCTGGACGTCATCAGTACTGAACGCTTTAAACCGGTTCCTCGTCCGCCGACCGGCTTCAGATCCTGCAACAGCACTGATATAAACAGGCGTTTCACAGAGTTTCTCTGCGGTGGCGTAACATGAGCATGAACTCTTTCTCAAGGAGCGCGTCCCTTGATTACGCCTTCACTGCTGCATGATCATGAGATCCAGCCGAGTCGAGACCCGATGAGGACGACGAGCATGCAGATGAGCTTCCCTGAGACGGTTTCTGACAGTTTGACAGTTTCTTTGGTTATGCAAACCGATTGTTGCAGCCGCTGTCCGGGTGGATGGTCTCAGATGGCTGGTCTCAGACGATCTCGTGTCCGGGTGGCTGGTCTCAGACGATCTTGTGTCCGGGTGGCTGGTCTCAGACGATCTTGTGTCCGGGTGGCTGGTCTCAGACGATCTTGTGTCCGGGTGGCTGGTCTCAGACGATCTTGTGTCCGGGTGGCTGGTCTCAGACGATCTTGTGTCCGGGTGGCTGGTCTCAGACGATCTTGTGTCCGGGTGACTGGTCTCAGACGATCTTGTGTCCGGGTGGCTGGTCTCAGACGATCTTGTGTCCGGGTGGCTGGTCTCAGACGATCTTGTGTCCGGGTGGCTGGTCTCAGACGATCTTGTGTCCGGGTGGCTGGTCTCAGACGATCTTGTGTCCGGGTGACTGGTCTCAGACGATCTTGTGTCCGGGTGGCTGGTCTCAGACGATCTTGTGTCCGGGTGGCTGGTCTCAGACGATCTTGTGTCCGGGTGGCTGGTCTCAGACGATCTTGTGTCCGGGTGGCTGGTCTCAGACGATCTTGTGTCCGGGTGGCTGGTCTCAGACGATCTTGTGTCCGAGTGTCTGGTCTCAGACGATCTTGTGTCCGGGTGGCTGGTCTCAGACGATCTTGTGTCCGGGTGGCTGGTCTCAGACGATCTCGTGTTCGGGTGGCTGGTCTCAAACGATCTCGTGTCTGGGTGGCTGGTCTCAGACGATCTCGTGTTCGGGTGGCTGGTCTCAAACGATCTTGTGTCCGGGTGGCTGGTCTCAAACGATCTCGTGTCTGGGTGGCTGGTCTCAGACGATCTCGTGTCCGGGTGGCTGGTCTCAGACGATCTCGTGTCCGGGTGGCTGGTCTAAGACGATCTCGTGTCCGGGTGGCTGGTCTCAGACGATCTTGTGTCCGGGTGGCTGGTCTCAGACGATCTTGTGTCCGGGTGGCTGGTCTCAGACGATCTTGTGTCCGGGTGGCTGGTCTCAGACGATCTTGTGTCCGGGTGGCTGGTCTCAGACGATCTTGTGTCCGGGTGGCTGGTCTCAGATGATCTTGTGTCCGGGTGGCTGGTCTCAGACGATCTTGTGTCCGGGTGGCTGGTCTCAGACGATCTTGTGTCCGGGTGGCTGGTCTCAGACGATCTCGTGTCCGGGTGGCTGGTCTCAGACGATCTCGTGTCCGGGTGGCTGGTCTCAAACGATCTCGTGTCTGGGTGGCTGGTCTCAGACGATCTCGTGTCCGGGTGGCTGGTCTCAGACGATCTCGTGTCCGGGTGGCTGGTCTCAGACGATCTTGTGTCCGGGTGGCTGGTCTCAGACGATCTTGTGTCCGGGTGGCTGGTCTCAGACGATCTTGTGTCCGGGTGGCTGGTCTCAAACGATCTTGTGTCCCGGTGGATGGTCTCAGATGGCTGGTCTCAAACGATCTTGTGTCTGGATGGCTGGTCTCAGACGATCTTGTGTCCGGGTGGCTGGTCTCAGACGATCTTGTGTCCGGGTGGCTGGTCTCAGACGATCTTGTGTCCGGGTAGCTGGTCTCAGACGATCTTGTGTCCGGGTGGCTGGTCTCAGACGATCTTGTGTCCCGGTGGATGGTCTCAGATGGCTGGTCTCAAACGATCTTGTGTCTGGGTGGCTGGTCTCAGACGATCTTGTGTCCGGGTGGCTGGTCTCAGACGATCTTGTGTCCGGGTGGCTGGTCTCGGACGATCTTGTGTCCGGGTGGCTGGTCTCAGACGATCTTGTGTCCGGGTGGCTGGTCTCAGACGATCTTGTGTCCGGGTGGCTGGTCTCAGACGATCTTGTGTCCGGGTGGCTGGTCTCAGACGATCTTGTGTCCGGGTGGCTGGTCTCAGACGATCTTGTGTCCGGGTGGCTGGTCTCAGACGATTCTGGAGGTGAAGATGCTGGATGTGGAGGTCCTGGGCTGGTGTGGTTACACGTGGTCTGCAGATGTGAGGCCGGTTGGATGTACTGCCAAATTCTCTGAAACGCCTTTGGAGACGCTTATGGTAGAGGAATGAACATTCAGTTCACGGGCAACAGCTCTGGTGGACACTCCTGCAGTCGGCATGCCAATCGCACGCTCCCTCAAAACTTGCAACATCTGTGGCATTGTGCTGTGTGATAAAACTGCACATTATAGAGTGGCCTTTTATTGTGGCCAGCCTAAGGCACACCTGTTCAATAATCCTGCTGTGTAATCAGCATCTTGACATGCCACACCTGTGAGGTGATGGATCATCTCGGCACAGGAGAAGTGCTCACTAACACAGGTTTAGACAGATTTATGGACAATATTTGAGAGAAATAGGCCTTTTGTGTACATAGAAAAAGTCTTAGATCTTTGAGTTCAGCTCATGAAAAATGGGGGCAAAAACAAAAGTTTTGCGTTTATAATTTTGTTCAGTGTGTATACTGGATACTTAATGCATTAAATGAGACAAAGTAGCATAACTGTTTGAATGTTTGTTGCATAATGCCTACGGTTTTACATACTTCTGAATAAATAAACAGTTAGCAGAGTATAAGTGTGTAGTTCTCAGTAATTATATTTAAAGAAGCACTTTTATAGCTTGGCGTTTGACTCTGACCCAGGAGAGAACTAAATGTTAATATTATGTTGTTGTGTTTTGTGTTCTCTTTGTTTTTGGTTTTATCGATGGCTTTGTACAGCACTTTGGGCAGTAGAAATGTGCTTATAAACAACTAAGCTAAACTATTATAGGCTAGATTTCTCTTCTGAACACGAGCAGTGTTTGAGGAACACCTTCAGCCTATAAAAAGAGAAAAGGAAATAGTTTTCTGGTCTGTTCGCATGCAGCCGGCTAGGGACAAAACTCATTCCCTTTAGCGTTTATTTCATGGTTCGATAATTTATGCCTGGCAAGCAAATGATAATGTAAAAATGGTGGAACATAATAAAATCAAAAACGGATTTAATAGACTTAAACAGAAACCTAATAGACATTTGAATGAGCCAATCTAAAGCAGAGGCTTAATCTGAAGTCTTGAATGTGAACAAACACCAACATCAGAATCAACACAACCGGCTCATGGTCCGTAAGATGAGTTCAGTCATCCATTCCTATTCTCACTGCACTGTGTAGAATACAGCGGATAACCTGTTCATAATCCAGACTGATCACCCCTCCTGTGCTTCTGCCTGGATAAATGACCTAAGGATGCTCTGGAGAGTGTGTGTGTGTGTGTGTGTGTGTGCCGTCATGAGGAGCTCATGTGTGATTCAGTCTGATCCATCAATCGTTCGCAGCTCGACCTGCCGGTGTCTGGAAGTGCTTTAGATCGTCGTTTCATGTGAATGAATACAGATGACGGTTCCACAGATTTACATAACTGTATCTGTCACTGGAATTATTGACCTTGTGTGGAATCAGTTCCTGGAGGATTCCTTAAATTACATTCACAGCTCATTCTCGATGCTAATGCAACACTAATGCAACACCGCGTTCAGGAGCTCAAAGAGCAGAGCGGCTCATGATTGTCCTCATGGTGGAATCAGTGTATTTATCTAGAGGAGAAGAGACACACACACACACACACACACACACACACACACACACACTCACACTCACTCACTCACTCACTCACCACTCACTCACTCACTCACTCACACACACACACACACACACACACACACACACACACACACACACACACACACACACACACACACACACACACACACACACACACACACTTACACACACACACACACACACACACACACACACACACACACACACACACACACACACACACACACACACACACACACACACACTCTCTCTCTCTCTCTCTCTCTCTCTCTCTCTCCCTCTCTCCCTTTCTTACACACACAAACACACACATAATGATTTTTATACTGTACAAACTGTATATTTTATACCCTAACCCTAAACACGACCCTAACAGAAAACTATATATATATATGTGCGGATCCTTTCTCCTCTTATAACAATATTTATTTTATTTGAATATCCTAGCTATGCATGATTATATGGTTGGCTGCATTAATCATTTGCATTTAGCATTGTCAGCATACAGTCACAACTGACCTGAGGCCCATTTTTGGGTCTTGATCCAGTGGAGCTCTAGTGTATATACAGTACATATATAATGTATAAGATGAGTCATCAATATTATCGATTAATTTTCTTGGAAAAGAAAGACTTTTGAAAGACTCATGAATTTTAAATGTGTTCACCTTTACTGGAACCGTTCCTACAAGCACAGATGTGTGTGTGAGGACGCCTGAACTCTTATCTGTCCACATTCAAAACGCACCAGCCCTCGTCATCCATGCGTGATGGTGTGTGTCTCTGAACGCCCAAGGTGTGTGTGTGTGTGTCTCTGAACGCTCAAGCAGCGCCAAACACACTGATGTGGAAAATTACCTGCGGGAAATCTGCATAATCAGTTCCTGACCAGCTTTAATGGGAAACTCTGGCAGAAAGACAAACTCAGAATTCTGTGACTGGTTTTTCTTCTTCTGGGATTTGCTCATATGATAATTCTGCATAACATGTTGAATAACATTTGAGTCTGTGATTTAATGAACCTAAAGAACTTCTAAATATTATTGATTTACAAGAAGAACACTTGTTTCTTTTCAGTTTTTTTGTAAACATGACTTTCTTCATCTTCTCTGAATGATTGAATGATGAAGGTCAAACTATGTTAGGTTCAGTCTGTCCATCTGTCAGGGAATATATTGAGTTTCTCATTTCACTAATTGATTTAATGAGAAATATCCCTGTTCCCTTTCGAATGGGAAGTTGCACTACATGTCCGGCTCAGCGTAACGCCTCAGCTCGACCGCTGTCTGAAGCTCGTGTCTAACGGGATCATTTACAGGTCTGTGACGCCAGTGTCAGTGCGCCCGCAAGTATAAGAGGAACAAGACCGTCCACCTCATCTCAGGAGCTGGTTAGTTTAGCGTGTCTATAAGCGATAACTATGGAAACTGGTGGTTGCAAAGCATTCAGGACGTGTGTTGATCCGTATACCTTGTTATTTGACACCGGATTACACACACAGCTTTGTGTGTTTGTTTGGGCGAACAGCACACACACTCCGTGCTCGAGGGCAGTTTGCGTGCACTGCGAGCGTTTTGGACTGAACGAAACGTAGTGTCGATATGTGGATCTCTGCTAGGATCTCTGTGAAGTGGCTCCGGCCTGTTGCGACAGTTTCTCCTCGAGGCGTCTGTGAGAGCGTGTGTTCGAGGTTCTGCTGATGCTCGCAGGGTTAGGCTGATGGACTCGGATGAGGGAGTCAGGGGTCTCTGCTCTGCAGGATCTCTGTGAAGTGGCTCCGGCCTGTTGCGACAGTTTCTCCTCGAGGCGTCTGTGAGAGCGTGTGTTCGAGGTTCTGCTGATGCTCGCAGGGTTAGGCTGATGGACTCGGATGAGGGAGTCAGGGGTCTCTGCTCTGCAGGATCTCTGTGAAGTGGGCTCCGGCCTGTTGCGACAGCTTCTCCTCGAGGCGTCTGTGAGAGCGTGTGTTCGAGGTTCTGCTGATGCTCGCAGGGTTAGGCTGATGGACTCGGATGAGGGAGTCAGGGTCTCTGCTCTGCAGGATCTCTGTGAAGTGGCTCCGGCCTGTTGCGACAGTTTCTCCTCGAGGTCTGTTGAGACGTCTTGATACCGTGTGTTTGAGTTCTGCTGAGACTCGCAGGGTTAGGCTGATGGACTCGGATAAGGGAGTCAGGGGTCTCTGCTCTGCAGGATCTCTGTGAAGGTGGCTCCGGCCTGTTGCGACAGTTTCTCCTCGAGGCGTCTGTGAGACCGTGTGTTTGAGTTCTGCTGAGACTCGGCAGGGTAGGCTGATGGACTCGGATGAGGGAGTCAGGGGTCTCTGCTCTGCAGGATCTCTGTGAAGTGGCTCCGGCCTGTTGCGACAGCTTCTCCTCGAGGCGTCTGTGAGACCGTGTGTTTGAGTTCTGCTGAGACTCGCAGGGTTAGGCTGATGGACTCGGATAAGGGAGTCAGGGGTCTCAGCTCTGCAGGATCTCTGTGAAGTGGCTCCGGCCTGTTGCGACAGCTTCTCCTCGAGGCGTCTGTGAGACCGTGTGTTTGAGGTTCTGCTGAGGCTCGCAGGGTTAGGCTGATGGACTCGGATGAGGGAGTCAGGGGTCTCTGCTCTGCAGGATCTCTGTGAAGTGGCTCCGGCCTGTTGCGACAGCTTCTCCTCGAGGCGCCTGTGAGACCGTGTGTTTGAGTTCTGCTGAGACTCGCAGGGTTAGGCTGATGGACTCGGATGAGGGAGTCAGTGGTCTCTGCTCTGCAGGATCTCTGTGAAGTGGCTCCGGCTGTTGCGACAGTTTCTCCTCGAGGCGTCTGTGAGACCGTGTGTTTGAGTTCTGCTGAGACTCGCAGGGTTAGGCTGATGGACTCGGATAAGGGAGTCAGGGGTCTCTGCTCTGCAGGATCTCTGTGAAGTGGCTCCGGCCTGTTGCGACAGCTTCTCCTCGAGGCGTCTGTGAGACCGTGTGTTTGAGGTTCTGCTGAGGCTTGCAGGGTTAGGCTGATGGACTCGGATGAGGGAGTCAGGGGTCTCTGCTCTGCAGGATCTCTGTGAAGTGGCTCCGGCCTGTTGCGACAGCTTCTCCTCGAGGCGTCTGTGAGACCGTGTGTTTGAGTTCTGCTGAGACTCGCAGGGTTAGGCTGATGGACTCGGATAAGGGAGTCAGGGGTCTCTGCTCTGCAGGATCTCTGTGAAGTGGCTCCGGCCTGTTGCGACAGCTTCTCCTCGAGGCGTCTGTGAGACCGTGTGTTTGAGTTCTGCTGAGACTCGCAGGGTTAGGCTGATGGACTCGGATAAGGGAGTCAGGGGTCTCAGCTCTGCAGGATCTCTGTGAAGTGGCTCCGGCCTGTTGCGACAGCTTCTCCTCGAGGCGTCTGTGAGACCGTGTGTTTGAGGTTCTGCTGAGCTTGCAGGGTTAGGCTGATGGACTCGGATGAGGGAGTCAGGGGTCTCTGCTCTGCAGGATCTCTGTGAAGTGGCTCCGGCCTGTTGCGACAGCTTCTCCTCGAGGCGTCTGTGAGACCGTGTGTTTGAGTTCTGCTGAGACTCGCAGGGTTAGGCTGATGGACTCGGATAAGGGAGTCAGGGGGTCTCAGCTCTGCAGGATCTCTGTGAAGTGGCTCCGGCCTGTTGCGACAGCTTCTCCTCGAGGCGTCTGTGAGACCGTGTGTTTGGAGTTCTGCTGAGACTCGCAGGGTTAGGCTGATGGACTCGGATAAGGGAGTCAGGGGTCTCTGCTCTGCAGGATCTCTGTGAAGTGGCTCCGGCCTGTTGCGACAGCTTCTCCTCGAGGCGCCTGTGAGAGCGTGTGTTTGAGGTTCTGCTGAGACTCGCAGGGTTAGGCTGACGGACTCGGATGAGGGAGTCAGGGGTCTCTGCTCTGCAGGATCTCTGTGAAGTGGTTCCGGCCTGTTGCGACAGCTTCTCCTCGAGGCGCCTGTGAGACCGTGTGTTTGAGGTTCTGCTGAGGCTCGCAGGGTTAGGCTGATGGACTCGGATAAGGGAGTCAGGGGTCTCTGCTCTGGAGGATCTCTGTGAAGTGGCTCCGGCCTGTTGCGACAAGCTTCTCCTCGAGGCGTCTGTGAGAGCGTGTGTTTGAGGTTCAGGGGTTTGAGGTTCAGAGTCAGGGGTTGGTGCTTTAAATGCCCCTGGTCTCTTACCGAGCCTGGCCGTATTCTCTTAAGGGAATCCTTCAGTAGGTGAGTGATTCCAAGCCTTTGAGCTCCGGCCTGTGGGACTCTGCTCGTTTAGGGAATGTGGGCCGTAGGGAATAGTGTCTCTGACAGCTCCACCTTTGGGAATCTGAGAGTCAGCTTCTTTAGTGCTTAGTCACCGTCTATAGGGCATGGGTTCCCTTCTGCATGGCCGAGTGTCTACACTGCCAAAAAAAATGCTTTTCTTACCTAGTATTTTTGTCTTGTTTCCAGTCCAAATATCAAAAAATTCTTAAATCAAGATGCATTTAATAGATGAATAAAATTACATAAGATATTATGTCCTGTTTTCCGGGGGAATTAATCAGAATTAAGTGAGTTGATGCTTAAAAAAAAGCTAAATTATCTGCCAATGGGGGGTAAGAAATATAATCTTAATTCAAACAGAAACAGGATTATTTTTCTTACCACATTGGCAGATAATTTTGCTTTTTTTAAGCAAAAACTCACTTTATTTTGATTAATTTCCCCAGAAAACAAGACTTAATATCTTATGTAATTTTACAACTTTAGTAAATGCATCTTGATTTAAGAAATGTTTGATATTTGGACTGGAAACAAGACCAAAATACTAAGTAAGAAAAGCATTTTTTGCAGTGTATTGTTCCCCAGATCTTGTCATACAAGGTCCCATTTGAAAGGGAACGCCTGGGGTTACAAATGTAAGCTAGGGTCCCTGAGAAGGGAACACTGCGCCTCGCTGCCATGCTTTTAGGGTTCCTGACACATCTATTTCAGACGAAGAGGTGGATGATCACTTGCTCAGGAGCCCTCTTATACGCATGGCTGTCGCCTGCCAATACAGTCATTGTGTTTACACAGATGCTTCACACACCGGTCACACTGAGGGGTTCCCCATAGCATCAGACGCAGTGTCTCGTTCCCTTCTCAGGGAACCTAGATTACATTTGTAGCCCAAGACATTTTTTTATAGTACAGTCACACAGCTTCTAACATTTGATGTATGAGGCCATTAAAGGATGCATTCCAAATCTATACATGTTCATAAAACGCATTAGCGTACATGCAGCATTCTGGCTTGTGTTTTTGAAATCTATGCAGTAAAAACCACATTTAGGCCATCTATCCGCCTGCATCTACAGTAGATCCTTCAATCCCACGGTGCCCTTGAAAGTGACACGCTCTGGAAATCTCCAGGGCTTTTAATCTTTCGAGGAAATGAGCAAAGAGACCTTAGGTAATTTCAGCCCTATCAGCTGTTAAACAGAGGTCTCTCTCTCTCTCTCTCTCTCTCTCTCTCTCTCTCTCTCTCTCTCTCTCTCTCTCTCTCTCTTCTCTCTCTCTCTCTCTCTCTCTCTCTCTCTCTCTCTCTCTCTCTCTCTCTCT